>NC_135805.1:5727361-5732361 GCF_964213995.1 Mustelus asterias | reverse complement strand
GTGACTGTGTGTGTGTTTGTGTGTGTGTGTGTCTCATTGCCTATTGGTGACTGTGTGTGTGTGTGTGTGTGTGTGTCTCATTGCCTATTGGTGACTGTGTGTGTGTGTGTGTGTGTCTCATTGCCTATTGGTGACTGTGTGTGTGTGTGTGTGTGTGTGTGTGTGTGTCTCATTGCCTATTGGTGACTGAGTGTGTGTGTGTCTCATTGCCTATTGGTGACTGAGTGTGTGTGTGTGTGTGTGTGTGTGTGTGTGTGTGTGTGTGTGTGTCTCATTGCCTATTGGTGACTGTGTGTGTGTGTGTGAGTCTCATTGCTTATTGGTGACTGTGTGTGTGTGTGTGTGTGTGTCTCATTGCCTATTGGTGACTGTGTGTGTGTGTGTGTGTCTCATTGCCGATTGGTGACTGTGTGTGTGTGTGTGTGTGTGTGTGTCTCATTGCCTATTGGTGACTGTGTGTGTGTTTGTGTGTGTGTGTGTCTCATTGCCTATTGGTGACTGTGTGTGTGTGTGTGTCTCATTGCCTATTGGTGACTGTGTGTGTGTGTGTGTGTGTCTCATTGCCTATTGGTGACTGTGTGTGTGTGTGTGTGTGTGTGTGTGTGTGTGTCTCATTGCCTATTGGTGACTGTGTGTGTGTTTGTGTGTGTGTGTGTCTCATTGCCTATTGGTGACTGTGTGTGTGTGTGTGTGTGTGTCTCATTGCCTATTGGTGACTGTGTGTGTGTGTGTGTGTGTGTGTGTCTCATTGCCTATTGGTGACTGTGTGTGTGTGTGTGTGTGTGTCTCATTGCCTATTGGTGACTGTGTGTGTGTGTGTGTGTCTCATTGCCTATTGGTGACTGTGTGTGTGTGTGTGTGTGTGTCTCATTGCCTATTGGTGACTGTGTGTGTGTGTGTGTGTGTCTCATTGCCTATTGGTGACTGTGTGTGTGTGTGTGTGTGTGTGTGTGTGTGTGTGTGTGTGTCTCATTGCCTATTGGTGACTGTGTGTGTGTGTGTCTCATTGCCTATTGGTGACTGTGCGTGTGTGTGTGTGTGAGTGTGTGTCTCATTGCCTATTGGTGACTGTGTGTGTGTGTGTGTGTGTGTCTCATGGCCTATTGGTGACTGTGTGTGTGTGTGTCTCATTGCCTATTGGTGACTGTGTGTGTGTGTGTGTGTGTGTGTGTGTGTGTGTGTCTCATTGCCTATTGGTGACTGTGTGTGTGTGTGTGTGTGTGTCTCATTGCCTATTGGTGACTGTGTGTGTGTGTGTGTGTGTGTGTGTGTGTGTGTGTCTCATTGCCTATTGGTGACTGTGTGTGTGTGTGTGTGTGTGTCTCATTGCCTATTGGTGACTGTGTGTGTGTGTGTGTGGGTGTGTGTGTGTGTGTGTCTCATTGCCTATTGGTGACTGTGTGTGTATCTCATTGCCTATTGGTGACTGTGTGTGTGTGTGTGTGTGTGTGTGTGTGTCTCATTGCCTATTGGTGACTGTGTGTGTGTGTGTGTGTGTGTGTGTGTGTGGGTGCGTGTGTGTGTGTGTCTCATTGCCTATTGGTGACTGAGTGTGTGTGTGTGTGTGTCTCATTGCCTATTGGTGACTGAGTGTGTGTGTGTCTCATTGCCTATTGGTGACTGAGTGTGTGTGTGTGTGTGTGTGTGTGTGTGTGTGTGTGTGTGTCTCATTGCCTATTGGTGACTGTGTGTGTGTGTGTGAGTCTCATTGCTTATTGGTGACTGTGTGTGTGTGTGTGTGTGTGTGTGTGTGTGTGTCTCATTGCCTATTGGTGACTGTGTGTGTGTGTGTGTGTGTCTCATTGCCGATTGGTGACTGTGTGTGTGTGTGTGTGTGTGTGTGTCTCATTGCCTATTGGTGACTGTGTGTGTGTTTGTGTGTGTGTGTGTCTCATTGCCTATTGGTGACTGTGTGTGTGTGTGTGTGTGTGTGTCTCATTGCCTATTGGTGACTGTGTGTGTGTGTGTGTGTGTCTCATTGCCTATTGGTGACTGTGTGTGTGTGTGTGTGTGTGTGTGTGTGTGTCTCATTGCCTATTGGTGACTGAGTGTGTGTGTGTCTCATTGCCTATTGGTGACTGAGTGTGTGTGTGTGTGTGTGTGTGTGTGTGTGTGTGTGTGTGTGTGTGTGTGTGTCTCATTGCCTATTGGTGACTGTGTGTGTGTGTGTGAGTCTCATTGCTTATTGGTGACTGTGTGTGTGTGTGTGTGTGTGTCTCATTGCCTATTGGTGACTGTGTGTGTGTGTGTGTGTCTCATTGCCGATTGGTGACTGTGTGTGTGTGTGTGTGTGTGTGTGTCTCATTGCCTATTGGTGACTGTGTGTGTGTTTGTGTGTGTGTGTGTCTCATTGCCTATTGGTGACTGTGTGTGTGTGTGTGTGTGTGTGTCTCATTGCCTATTGGTGACTGTGTGTGTGTGTGTGTGTGTCTCATTGCCTATTGGTGACTGTGTGTGTGTGTGTGTGTGTGTGTGTGTGTGTGTCTCATTGCCTATTGGTGACTGTGTGTGTGTTTGTGTGTGTGTGTGTCTCATTGCCTATTGGTGACTGTGTGTGTGTGTGTGTGTGTGTCTCATTGCCTATTGGTGACTGTGTGTGTGTGTGTGTGTGTGTGTGTCTCATTGCCTATTGGTGACTGTGTGTGTGTGTGTGTGTGTGTCTCATTGCCTATTGGTGACTGTGTGTGTGTTTGTGTGTGTGTGTGTCTCATTGCCTATTGGTGACTGTGTGTGTGTGTGTGTGTGTGTGTGTGTCTCATTGCCTATTGGTGACTGTGTGTGTGTGTGTGTCTCATTGCCTATTGGTGACTGTGTGTGTGTGTGTGTGTGTGTGTGTGTGTGTGTGTGTGTGTGTGTGTGTGTCTCATTGCCTATTGGTGACTGTGTGTGTGTGTGTGTGTGTGTGTGTGTGTGTCTCATTGCCTATTGGTGCCTGTGTGTGTGTGTGTGTGTGTGTGTGTTGCTGTATGTGTCTCATTGCCTATTGGTGACTGTGTGTGTGTGTGTGTGTCTCATTGCCTATTGGTGACTGTGTGTGTGTGTGTGTGTGTGTGTCTCATTGCCTATTGGTGACTGTGTGTGTGTGTGTGTCTCATTGCCTATTGGTGACTGTGTGTGTGTGTGTGTCTCATTGCCTATTGGTGACTGTGTGTGTGTGTGTGTGTCTCATTGCCTATTGGTGACTGTGTGTGTGTGTGTGTGTGTGTCTCATTGCCTATTGGTGACTGTGTGTGTGTGTGTGTGTGTCTGTATGTGTCTCATTGCCGATTGGTGACCGTTTGTGTGTGTGTGTGTGTGTGTGTGTCTCATTGCCTATTGGTGACTGTGTGTGTGTGTGTGTGTGTGTGTGTCTCATTGCCTATTGGTGACTGTGTGTGTGTGTGTGTGTGTGTCTCATTTCCTATTGGTGACTGTGTGTGTGTGTGTGTGTATGTGTCTCATTGCCTATTGGTGACTGTGTGTGTGTGTGTGTGTGTGCGTGTGTGTGTGTGTGTCTCATTGCCTATTGGTGACTGAGTGTGTGTGTGTGTGTGTCTCATTGCCTATTGGTGACTGTGTGTGTGTGTGTCTCATTGCCTATTGGTGACTGTGTGTGTGTGTGTGTGTGTGTGTGTGTGTGTGTGTGTCTCATTGCCTATTGGTGACTGAGTGTGTGTGAGTCTCATTGCCTATTGGTGACTGTGTGTGTGTGTGTGTGTGTGAGTGTGTGTGTGTGTGTCTCATTGCCTATTAGTGACTGAGTGTGTGTGTGTGTGTGTGCGTGTGTGTGTCTGTGTGTCTCATTGCCTATTGGTGACTGTGTGTGTGTGTGTGTCTCATTGCCTATTGGTGACTGTGTGTGTGTGTGTGTGTGTGTGTGTGTGTGTGTGTGTCTCATTGCCTATTGGTGACTGAGTGTGTGTGTGTGTGTGTGTGTGAGTCTCATTGCCTATTGGTGACTGTGTGTGTGTGTGTGTGAGTGTGTGTGTCTGTGTGTCTCATTGCCTATTAGTGACTGAGTGTGTGTGTGTGTGTGTGTGTGCGTGTGTGTATGTGTCTCATTGCCTATTGCTGACTGTGTGTGTGTGTGTGTGTGTGTCTCATTGCCTATTGGTGACTGTGTGTGTGTGTGTGTGTCTCATTGCCTATTGGTGACTGTGTGTGTGTGTGTGTGTGTGTGTCTCATTGCCTATTGGTGACTGTGTGTGTGCATGTGTCTCATTGCCTATTGGTGACTGTGTGTGTGTGTGTGTGTGTGTGTGTCTCATTGCCTATTAGTGACTGAGTGTGTGTGTGTGTGTGTGTGCGTGTGTGTATGTGTCTCATTGCCTATTGCTGACTGTGTGAGTGTATGTGTCTCATTGCCTATTGCTGACTGTGTGTGTGTGTGTGTGTCTCATTGCCTATTGGTGACTGTGTGTGTGTGTGTGTGTGTGTGTCTCATTGCCTATTGGTGACTGTGTGTGTGTGTGTGTGTCTCATTGCCTATTGGTGACTGTGTGTGTGTGTGTGTGTGTCTCATTTCCTATTGGTGACTGTGTGTGTGTGTGTGTGTGTATGTGTCTCATTGCCTATTGGTGACTGTGTGTGTGTGTGTGTGTGTGTGTCTCATTGCCTATTGGTGACTGAGTGTGTGTGTGTGTGAGTCTCATTGCCTATTGCTGACTGTGTGTGTGTGTGTGTCTCATTGCCTATTAGTGACTGAGTGTGTGTGTGTGTGTGTGTGCGTGTGTGTATGTGTCTCATTGCCTATTGCTGACTGTGTGTGTGTGTGTGTGTGTGTGTGTGTGTGTCTCATTGCCTATTGGTGACTGAGTGTGTGTGTGTGTGTGTGTGTGTGTGTCTCATTGCCTATTGGTGACTGTGTGTGTGTATGTGTCTCATTGCCTATTGCTGACTGTGTGTGTGTGTGTCTCATTGTCTATTGGTGACTGTGTGTGTGTGTGTGTGTGTGTGTGTCTCATTGCCTATTAGTGACTGAGTGTGTGTGCGTGTGTGTATGTGTCTCATTGCCTATTGCT
>NC_135805.1:5712361-5714861 GCF_964213995.1 Mustelus asterias | reverse complement strand
TGTCTCATTGCCTACTGGTGACTGTGTGTGTGTGTGTGTGTGTGTGTGTGTGTGTGTGTGTGTGTGTGTGTGTGTCTCATTGCCTATTGGTGACTGTGTGTGTGTGTGTGTGTGTGTGTGCCTCATTGACTATTGGTGACTGTGTGTGTGTCTCATTGCCTATTGGTGACTGTGTGTGTGTGTGTGTGTGTCTCATTGCCTATTGGTGACTGTGTGTATGTGTGTGTGTGTGTGTGTGTCTCATTGCCTATTGGTGACTGTGTGTGTGCGTGTGTGTGTATGTGTGTGTGTGTCTCATTGCCTGTTGGTGACTGTGTGTGTGTGTGTGTGTGTGTGTGTCTCATTGCCTATTGGTGACTGTGTGTGTGTATGTGTGTGTGTGTGTGTGTGTGTGTCTCATTGCCTATTGGTGACTGTGTGTGTGTATGTGTGTGTGTGTGTCTCATTGCCTATTGGTGACTGTGTGTGTGTGTGTGTGTGTGTGTGTATGTGTCTCATTGCCTATTGGTGACTGTGTGTGTGTGTGTGTGTGTGTGTCTCATTGCCTATTGGTGACTGTGTGTGTGTGTGTGTGTGTGTGTGTGTGTGTGTCTCATTGCCTATTGATGACTGTGTGTGTGTGTGTGTGTGTGTCTCATTGCCTATTGGTGACTGTGTGTGTGTGTGTGTGTGTGTGTGTGCCTCATTGCCTATTGGTGACTGTGTGTGGTGTGTGTGTGTGTGTGTGTCTCATTGCCTATTGGTGACTGTGTGTGAGTGTGTGTGTGTGTGTCTCATTGCCTATTGGTGACTGTGTGTATGTGTGTGTGTGTGTGTCTCATTGCCTATTGGTGACTGTGTGTGTGTGTGTGTGTATGTGTGTGTGTGTTTCATTGCCTATTGGTGACTGTGTGTGTGTGTGTGTGTGTGTGTGTGTGTGTGTGTGTCTCATTGTCTATTGGTGACTGTGTGTGTGTGTGTGTGTGTCTCATTGCCTATTGGTGACTGTGTGTGTGTGTGTGTCTCATTGCCTATTGGTGACTGTGTGTGTGTGTGTGTGTGTGTCTCATTGCCTATTGGTGACTGTGCGTGTGTGTGTGTGTGTGTGTGTGAGTGTGTGTCTCATTGCCTATTGGTGACTGTGTGTGTGTGTGTGTGTGTGTGTGTGTGTCTGTGTCTCATTGCCTATTGGTGACTGTGTGTGTGTGTGTGTGTGTGTCTCATTGCCTGTTGGTGACTGTGCGTGTGTGTGTGTGTGTGTGTGTGAGTGTGTGTCTCATTGCCTCTTGGTGACTGTGTGTGTGTGTGTGTGTGTGTGTGTGTGTGTGTGTGTGTGTGTGTGTGTGTCTCATTGCCTATTGGTGACTGTGTGTGTGTGTGTGTGTGTCTCATTGCCTATTGGTGACTGTGTGTGTGTGTGTCTCATTGCCTATTGGTGACTGTGTGTGTGTGTGTGTGTGTGTCCCATTGCCTATTGGTGACTGTGTGTGTGTGTGTGTGTGTCTCATTGCCTATTGGTGACTGTGTGTGTGTGTGTGTGTGTGTGTGTATGTGTCTCATTGCCTCTTGGTGACTGTGTGTGTGTGTGTATGTGTCTCATTGCCTCTTGGTGACTGTGTGTGTGTGTGTGTATGTGTCTCATTGCCTATTGGTGACTGTGTGTGTGTGTGTGTGTGTCGCATTGCCTCTTGGTGACTGTGTGTGTGTGTGTGTGTGTGTGTGTGTCTCATTGCCTCTTGGTGACTGTGTGTGTGTGTGTGTGTCTCATTGCCTCTTGGTGATGTGTGTGTGTGTGTGTGTGTGTGTCTCATTGCCTCTTGGTGACTGTGTGTGTCTCATTGCCTATTGGTGACTGTGTGTATGTGTGTGTGTGTGTGTCTCATTGCCTATTGGTGACTGTGTGTGTGTGTGTGTGTGTGTGTGTGTGTGTGCCTCATTGACTATTGGTGACTGTGTGTGGTGTGTGTGTGTGTGTGTCTCATTGCCTATTGGTGACTGTGTGTGTGTGTGTGTGTGTCTCATTGCCTATTGGTGACTGTGTGTATGTGTGTGTGTGTGTGTGTGTCTCATTGCCTATTGGTGACTGTGTGTGTGTGTGTATGTGTGTGTGTGTGTGTGTCTCATTGCCTGTTGGTGACTGTGTGTGTGTGTGTGTCTCATTGCCTATTGGTGACTGTGTGTGTGTGTGTGTGTGTGTGTGTGTGTGTCTCATTGCCTATTGGTGACTGTGTGTGTGTATGTGTGTGTGTGTGTCTCATTGCCTATTGGTGACTGTGTGTGTGTGTGTGTGTCTCATTGCCTATTGGTGACTGTGTGTGTGTGTGTGTGTGTCTCATTGCCTATTGGTGACTGTGTGTGTGTGTGTGTGTCTCATTGCCTATTGATGACTGTGTGTGTGTGTGTGTGTGTGTGTGTGTGTGTGTCTCATTGCCTATTGGTGACTGTGTGTGTGTGTGTGTGTGTGCCTCATTGCCTATTGGTGACTGTGTGTGGTGTGTGTGTGTGTGTGTGTCTCATTGCC
>NC_135805.1:5697361-5704861 GCF_964213995.1 Mustelus asterias | reverse complement strand
TGTGTGTGTGTGAGTGTGTGTCTCATTGCCTGTTGGTGACTGTGTGTGTGTGTGTGTGTGTGTCCCATTGCCTCTTGGTGACTGTGTGTGTGTGTCTCATTGCCTCTTGGTGACTGTGTGTGTGTGTGTGTGTGTGTGTGTGTGTGTGTGTGTCTCATTGCCTATTGGTGACTGTGCGTGTGTGTGTGTGTGTGTCTCATTGCCTATTGGTGACTGTGTGTGTGTGTCCCATTGCCTATTTGTGACTGTGTGTGTGTGTGTGTGTGTGTCATTGCCTATTGGTGACTGTGTGTGTGTGTGTATGTGTATCATTGCCTCTTGGTGACTGTGTGTGTGTGTGTGTGTATGTGTCTCTTTGCCTCTTGGTGACTGTGTGTGTGTGTGTCTCATTGCCTATTGGTGACTGTGTGTGTGTGTGTGTGTCTCATTGCCACTTGGTGACTGTGTGTGTGTGTGTGTGTGTGTCTCATTGCCTCATGGTGACTGTGTGTGTGTGTGTGTGTCTCATTGCCTCTTGGTGACAGTGTGTGTGTCTCATTGCCTATTGGTGACTGTGTGTGTGTGTGTGTGTGTCTCATTGCCTCTTGGTGACTGTGTGTGTGTGTGTATGTGTGTGTGTGTGTGTGTGTGTCTCATTGCCTATTGGTGACTGTGTGTGTGTGTGTGTGTGTATGTGTCTCATTGCCTATTGGTGACTGTGTGTGTGTGTGTGTGTGTGTGTGTCTCATTGCCTATTGGTGACTGTGTGTGTGTGTGTCTCATTGCCTATTGGTGACTGTGTGTGTGTGTGTGTGTCTCATTGCCTATTGGTGACTGTGTGTGTGTGTGTGTGTGTGTGTGTGTGTGTGTGTCTCATTGCCTATTGGTGACTGTGTGTGTGTGTGTGTGTGTGTGTGTGTGTGTGTGTGTGTGTGTGTGTGTGCCTCATTGACTATTGGTGACTGTGTGTGGTGTGTGTGTGTCTCATTGCCTATTGGTGACTGTGTGTGTGTGTGTGTGTGTGTCTCATTGCCTATTGGTGACTGTGTGTATGTGTATGTGTGTGTGTGTGTGTCTCATTGCCTATTGGTGACTGTGTGTGTGTGTGTGTGTGTGTGTGTGTGTGTGTCTCATTGCCTATTGGTGACTGTGTGTGTGTGTGTGTGACTGTGTGTGTGTGTGTGTGTGTGTGTCTCATTGCCTATTGGTGACTGTGTGTGTGTGTGTGTGTGTCTCATTGCCTATTGGTGACTGTGTGTGTGTATGTGTTTGTGTGTGTCATTGCCTATTGGTGACTGTGTGTGTGTGTGTGTGTGTGTATGTGTCTCATTGCCTATTGGTGACTGTGTGTGTGTGTGTGTCTCATTGCCTATTGGTGACTGTGTGTGTGTGTGTGTGTGTGTGTGTCTCATTGCCTATTGGTGACTGTGTGTGTGTGTGTGTGTGTGTGGTGTGTGTGTGTGTATGTGTCTCATTGCCTATTGGTGACTGTGTGTGTGTGTGTGTGTCATTGCCTATTGGTGACTGTGTGTGTGTGTGTGTGTGTGTGTGTGTGTCTCATTGCCTATTGGTGACTGTGTGTGTGTGTGTGTGTGTGTGTCTCATTGCCTATTGGTGACTGTGTGTGTGTGTGCCTCATTGCCTATTGGTGACTGTGTGTGGTGTGTGTGTGTGTCTCATTGCCTATTGGTGACTGTGTGTGTGTGTGTGTGTGTGTGTGTGTGTGTGTGTGTGTGTCTCATTGCCTATTGGTGACTGTGTGTTTATGTGTATGTGTGTGTCTCATTGCCTATTGGTGACTGTGTGTGTGTGTGGGTGTGTGTGTGTCTCATTGCCTATTGCTGACTGTGTGTATGTGTGTGTGTGTGTCTCATTGCCTATTGGTGACTGTGTGTGTGTGTGTGTGTGTCTCATTGCCTATTGGTGACTGTGTGTGTGTGTGTGTCTCATTGCCTGTTGGTGACTGTGCGTGTGTGTGTGTGTGTGTGTGTGTGTGTGTGTGTGTGTGAGTGTGTGTCTCATTGCCTCTTGGTGACTGTGTGTGTGTGTGTGTGTGTGTATGTGTGTGTGTGTGTGTGTGTCTCATTGCCTATTGGTGACTGTGTGTGTGTGTGTGTGTGTGTCTCATTGCCTATTGGTGACTGTGCGTGTGTGTGTGTGTGTCTCATTGCCTATTGGTGACTGTGTGTGTGTGTGTATGTGTCTCATTGCCTATTGGTGACTGTGTGTGTGTGTGTGTGTGTGTGTGTGTGTGTGTGTGTGTGTGTGTATGTGTATGTGTCTCATTGCCTCTTGGTGACTGTGTGTGTGTGTGTGTGTGTGTGTATGTGTCTCATTGCCTCTTGGTGACTGTGTGTGTGTGTGTGTGTGTGTGTGTCTCATTGCCTATTGGTGACTGTGTGTGTGTGTGTGTGTGTGTCTCATTGCCTCTTGGTGACTGTGTGTGTGTGTGTCTCATTGCCTCTTGGTGACTGTGTGTGTGTGTGTCTCATTGCCTCTTGGTGACTGTGTGTGTGTGTGTGTCTCATTGCCTCTTGGTGACTGTGTGTGTGTGTGTGTGTCTCATTGCCTATTGGTGACTGTGTGTGTGTATGTGTGTGTGTGTGTGTCTCATTGCCTATTGGTGACTGTGTGTGTGTGTGTGTGTGTGTGTGTGTGTGTGTGTGTCTCATTGCCTATTTGTGACTGTCCGTGTGTGTGTGTGTGTGAGTGTGTGTCTCATTGACTATTGGTGACTGTGTGTGTGTGTGTGTCTCATTGCCTATTGGTGACTGTGTGTGTGTGTGTCTCATCGCCTATTGGTGACTGTGCGTGTGTGTGTGTGTGTCCCATTGCCTATTGGTGACTGTGTGTGTGTGTGTGTGTGTGTGTGTCCCATTGCCTATTGGTGACTGTGTGTGTGTGTGTGTGTGTGTCTCATTGCCTATTGGTGACTGTGTGTGTGTGTGTGTGTCCCATTGCCCATTGGTGACTGTGTGTGTGTGTGTGTGTGTGTGTGTGTGTGTGTGTGTGTGTGTGTCTCATTGCCTATTGGTGACTGTGTGTGTGTGTGTGTGTGTCCCATTGCCTATTGGTGACTGTGTGTGTGTGTGTGTGTGTGTGTGTGTGTGTGTGTGTGTATGTGTCTCATTGCCTCTTGGTGACTGTGTGTGTGTGTGTGTGTGTGTGTGTGTATGTGTCTCATTGCCTCTTGGTGACTGTGTGTGTGTGTGTGTGTGTCTCATTGCCTATTGGTGACTGTGTGTGTGTGTCTCATTGCCTCTTGGTGACTGTGTGTGTGTGTGTGTGTGTGTGTGTGTGTGTCTCATTGCCTCTTGGTGACTGTGTGTGTGTGTGTGTGTGTGTGTGTCTCATTGCCTCTTGGTGACTGTGTGTGTGTATGTGTATGTGTGTGTGTGTCTCATTGCCTATTGGTGACTGTGTGTGTGTGTGTGTGTGTGTGTGTGTGTGTGTGTGTGTGTGTGTCTCATTGCCTATTGGTGACTGTGTGTGTGTGTGTGTGTGTGTGTGTGTGTGTGTGTCTCATTGCCTATTGGTGACTGTGTGTGTGTGTGTGTGTGTCTCATTGCCTATTGGTGACTGTGTGTGTGTATGTGTGTGTGTGTGTCATTGCCTATTGGTGACTGTGTGTGTGTGTGTGTGTGTGTATGTGTCTCATTGCCTATTGGTGACTGTGTGTGTGTGTGTGTCTCATTGCCTATTGGTGACTGTGTGTGTGTGTGTGTGTGTGTGTGTGTGTGTCTCATTGCCTATTGGTGACTGTGTGTGTGTGTGTGTGTGGTGTGTGTGTGTGTATGTGTCTCATTGCCTATTGGTGACTGTGTGTGTGTGTGTGTGTCATTGCCTATTGGTGACTGTGTGTGTGTGTGTGTGTGTGTGTGTGTGTCTCATTGCCTATTGGTGACTGTGTGTGTGTGTGTGTGTGTGTCTCATTGCCTATTGGTGACTGTGTGTGTGTGTGCCTCATTGCCTATTGGTGACTGTGTGTGGTGTGTGTGTGTGTCTCATTGCCTATTGGTGACTGTGTGTGTGTGTGTGTGTGTGTGTGTGTGTGTCTCATTGCCTATTGGTGACTGTGTGTGTGTGTGTATGTGTGTGTCTCATTGCCTATTGGTGACTGTGTGTGTGTGTGGGTGTGTGTGTGTCTCATTGCCTATTGCTGACTGTGTGTATGTGTGTGTGTGTGTCTCATTGCCTATTGGTGACTGTGTGTGTGTGTGTGTGTGTCTCATTGCCTATTGGTGACTGTGTGTGTGTGTGTGTCTCATTGCCTGTTGGTGACTGTGCGTGTGTGTGTGTGTGTGTGTGTGTGTGTGTGTGTGTGTGAGTGTGTGTCTCATTGCCTCTTGGTGACTGTGTGTGTGTGTGTGTGTGTGTATGTGTGTGTGTGTGTGTGTGTGTCTCATTGCCTATTGGTGACTGTGTGTGTGTGTGTGTGTGTGTGTCTCATTGCCTATTGGTGACTGTGCGTGTGTGTGTGTGTGTCTCATTGCCTATTGGTGACTGTGTGTGTGTGTGTGTGTGTCTCATTGCCTATTGGTGACTGTGTGTGTGTGTGTGTGTGTGTGTGTGTGTGTGTGTGTGTGTGTGTGTGTGTGTATGTGTCTCATTGCCTCTTGGTGACTGTGTGTGTGTGTGTGTGTGTGTCTCATTGCCTATTGGTGACTGTGTGTGTGTGTGTGTGTGTCTCATTGCCTCTTGGTGACTGTGTGTGTGTGTGTGTCTCATTGCCTCTTGGTGACTGTGTGTGTGTGTGTGTCTCATTGCCTCTTGGTGACTGTGTGTGTGTGTGTGTCTCATTGCCTCTTGGTGACTGTGTGTGTGTGTGTGTGTCTCATTGCCTATTGGTGACTGTGTGTGTGTATGTGTGTGTGTGTGTGTCTCATTGCCTATTGGTGACTGTGTGTGTGTGTGTGTGTGTGTGTGTGTGTGTCTCATTGCCTATTTGTGACTGTCCGTGTGTGTGTGTGTGAGTGTGTGTCTCATTGACTATTGGTGACTGTGTGTGTGTGTGTGTCTCATTGCCTATTGGTGACTGTGTGTGTGTGTGTCTCATCGCCTATTGGTGACTGTGCGTGTGTGTGTGTGTGTGTGTGTGTGTGTGTGTCCCATTGCCTATTGGTGACTGTGTGTGTGTGTGTGTGTGTGTGTGTCCCATTGCCTATTGGTGACTGTGTGTGTGTGTGTGTGTGTGTCTCATTGCCTATTGGTGACTGTGTGTGTGTGTGTGTGTCCCATTGCCCATTGGTGACTGTGTGTGTGTGTGTGTGTGTGTGTGTCTCATTGCCTATTGGTGACTGTGTGTGTGTGTGTGTGTCCCATTGCCTATTGGTGACTGTGTGTGTGTGTGTGTGTGTGTGTGTGTGTGTATGTGTCTCATTGCCTCTTGGTGACTGTGTGTGTGTGTGTGTGTGTGTGTGTGTGTATGTGTCTCATTGCCTCTTGGTGACTGTGTGTGTGTGTGTGTGTGTCTCATTGCCTATTGGTGACTGTGTGTGTGTGTCTCATTGCCTCTTGGTGACTGTGTGTGTGTGTGTGTGTGTGTGTCTCATTGCCTCTTGGTGACTGTGTGTGTGTGTGTGTGTCTCATTGCCTCTTGGTGACTGTGTGTGTGTGTGTGTGTGTGTGTGTGTCTCATTGCCTCTTGGTGACTGTGTGTGTGTGTGTGTCTCATTGCCTCTTGGTGACTGTGTGTGTGTGTGTGTGTGTGTGTCTCATTGCCTCTTGGTGACTGTGTGTGTGTGTGTGTGTTTGTGTGTGTGTCTCATTGCCTATTGGTGACTGTGTGTGTGTATGTGTGTGTGTGTGTCTCATTGCCTCTTGGTGACTGTGTGTGTGTGTGTGTCTCATTGCCTCTTGGTGACTGTGTGTGTGTGTGTGTGTGTGTGTGTGTGTGTCTCATTGCCTCTTGGTGACTGTGTGCGTGTGTGTGTGTCTCATTGCCTATTGGTGACTGTGTGTGTGTATGTGTGTGTGTGTGTCTCATTGCCTATTGGTGACTGTGTGTGTGTGTGTGTCTCATTGCCTATTGGTGACTGTCCGTGTGTGTGTGTGTGTGTGTGTGTGTGTGTCTCATTGCCTATTGGTGACTGTGTGTGTGTGTGTGTCTCATTGCCTATTGGTGACTGTGTGTGTGTGTGTGTGTGTGTGTCTCATTGCCTATTGGTGACTGTGCGTGTGTGTGTGTGTGTGTGTGTCCCATTGCCTATTGGTGACTGTGTGTGTGTGTGTGTGTGTGTGTGTGTCCCATTGCCTATTGGTGACTGTGTGTGTGTGTGTGTGTGTGTCTCATTGCCTATTGGTGACTGTGTGTGTGTGTGTCCCATTGCCTATTGGTGACTGTGTGTGTGTGTGTGTGTGTGTGTGTCTCATTTCCTATTGGTGACTGTGTGTGTGTGTGTGTGTGTGTGTGTCTCATTGCCTATTGGTGACTGTGTGTGTGTGTGTGTGTGTGTCTCATTGCCTCTTGGTGACTGTGTGTGTGTGTGTCTCATTGCCTCTTGGTGACTGTGTGTGTGTGTGTCTCATTGCCTCTTGGTGACTGTGTGTGTGTGTGTGTCTCATTGCCTCTTGGTGACTGTGTGTGTGTGTGTGTGTCTCATTGCCTATTGGTGACTGTGTGTGTGTATGTGTGTGTGTGTGTGTCTCATTGCCTATTGGTGACTGTGTGTGTGTGTGTGTGTGTGTGTGTGTGTGTGTGTGTCTCATTGCCTATTTGTGACTGTCCGTGTGTGTGTGTGTGAGTGTGTGTCTCATTGACTATTGGTGACTGTGTGTGTGTGTCTCATTGCCTATTGGTGACTGTGTGTGTGTGTGTCTCATCGCCTATTGGTGACTGTGCGTGTGTGTGTGTGTGTCCCATTGCCTATTGGTGACTGTGTGTGTGTGTGTGTGTGTGTGTGTCCCATTGCCTATTGGTGACTGTGTGTGTGTGTGTGTGTGTGTCTCATTGCCTATTGGTGACTGTGTGTGTGTGTGTGTGTCCCATTGCCCATTGGTGACTGTGTGTGTGTGTGTGTGTGTGTGTGTGTGTGTGTGTGTGTGTGTGTGTGTGTCTCATTGCCTATTGGTGACTGTGTGTGTGTGTGTGTGTGTCCCATTGCCTATTGGTGACTGTGTGTGTGTGTGTGTGTGTGTGTGTGTGTGTGTGTATGTGTCTCATTGCCTCTTGGTGACTGTGTGTGTGTGTGTGTGTGTGTGTGTGTGTATGTGTCTCATTGCCTCTTGGTGACTGTGTGTGTGTGTGTGTGTGTCTCATTGCCTATTGGTGACTGTGTGTGTGTGTCTCATTGCCTCTTGGTGACTGTGTGTGTGTGTGTGTGTGTGTGTGTGTGTGTCTCATTGCCTCTTGGTGACTGTGTGTGTGTGTGTGTGTGTGTGTGTGTCTCATTGCCTCTTGGTGACTGTGTGTGTGTATGTGTATGTGTGTGTGTGTGTGTCTCATTGCCTATTGGTGACTGTGTGTGTGTGTGTGTGTGTGTGTGTGTGTGTGTGTGTGTGTGTCTCATTGCCTATTGGTGA
>NC_135805.1:5577361-5687361 GCF_964213995.1 Mustelus asterias | reverse complement strand
TGTCTCATTGCCTATTGGTGACTGTGTGTGTGTGTGTGTATGTGTCTCATTGCCTATTGGTGACTGTGTGTGTGTGTGTGTGTGTGTGTATGTGTCTCATTGCCTATTGGTGACTGTGTGTGTGTGTGTGTATGTGTCTCATTGCCTATTGGTGACTGTGTGTGTGTGTGTGTGTGTCTCATTGCCTCTTGGTGACTGTGTGTGTGTGTGTGTGTGTGTGTGTGTCCCATTGCCTATTGGTGACTGTGTGTGTGTGTGTGTGTGTGTCTCATTGCCTATTGGTGACTGTGTGTGTGTGTGTGTGTGTGTCCCATTGCCTATTGGTGACTGTGTGTGTGTCTCATTGCCTATTGGTGACTGTGTGTGTGTGTGTCTGTGTGTCTCATTGCCTATTGGTGACTGTGTGTCTGTGTGTGTCTCATTGCCTATTGGTGACTGTGTGTGTGTGTGTGTGTGTGTGTGTGTGTGTGTGTATGTGTCTCATTGCCTATTGCTGACTGTGTGTGTGTGTGTGTGTATGTGTCTCATTGCCTATTGGTGACTGTGTGTGTGTGTGTGTATGTGTCTCATTGCCTATTGGTGACTGTGTGTGTGTGTGTGTGTGTGTGTGTCTCATTGCCTATTGGTGACTGTGTGTGTGTGTGTGTATGTGTCTCATTGCCTATTGGTGTGTGTGTGTGTGTGTGTGTGTGTGTGTCTCATTGCCTATTGGTGACTGTGTGTGTGTGTGTGTGTGTGTGTGTGTGTCTCATTGCCTATTGGTGACTGTGTGTGTGTGTGTGTATGTGTCTCATTGCCTATTGGTGACTGTGTGTGTGTGTGTGTGTGTGTCTCATTGCCTATTGGTGACTGTGTGTGTGTGTGTCTCATTGCCTATTGGTGACTGTGTGTGTGTGTGTGTCTCATTGCCTATTGGTGACTGTGTGTGTGTGTGTGTGTGTGTGTGTGTGTGTCTCATTGCCTATTGGTGACTGTGTGTGTGTGTGTGTGTGTGTGTGTGTGTGTGTGTATGTGTCTCATTGCTTATTGGTGACTGTGTGTGTGTGTGTGTATGTCTCATTGCCGGTGTGATTTTTCTTTCTGCATTAGGTGGATTGGATGCTGAGCTCAGTGATCGGGGGAGGAATTTATCCATTGGACAGAGACAGCTAGTCTGCCTGGCGAGGGCACTTCTCACTCAGGCCAAGGTACTGATCAGCAACAATTAGGGCTCATTTATAGAGCCTCCTTTCTCCTAGAACTCCAGCATCTTCATCGACCACCTTCTCCAACACCATTTCTGCCCTAGGCTGTTACGCTTTCATCTTTGGTGGTGGATTCTATAATAAACTTCATCCAGCACAATATCAGGATGCACCCCATAGAAGGTCCACCTACATCTGACATGAACAATTAAGCTGCATAGCAATGTCAAAATCAGACCCAATTAAGATCATTGTAAGATTAAATTGACTTTTTTTTCGTTCCTGGGACATGGGCGTCGCTGGCCGGCATTTATTGCCCATCCCGAGTTGCCTGAGGGCAGTTGAGAGTCAGCCACATTGCTGTGGCTCTGGAGTCACATGTTGGCCTGACCGGATAAGGATTGAATTTATTGGGGGAGATTCGAACCCGGATCCCCAGAACATTAGCTGAGTTTCTAGATTAATAGTCTAGTGAAAATATCACTAGGCCATCACCTCCCCCCAAGTATTTCATATATTTCTTCAAGTACTTCTTGAGAAAACCCCTCAACGGTCGAACTCTAATTTTAACGATATGTCCCCTTATTCTTTTTCGCTAGAGGAAATAATTTCCCTTTATCTACCCTATCAACTCCTTTAATTATCTTAACCAGCTTTTTAGATCATCTCTTAACCCAGTCTAGGTCATCAGTCCTCATAATGGTAGTGGTATTTTCGCTAGACTATTAATCTAGAAACTCAGCTAATGTTCTGGGGACCTGGGTTCGAATCCCGCCACAGCAGATGGTGGAATTTGAATTCAAATAAAAAAATATCTGGAATTAAGAATCTACTGATGACCATAAAACTATTGCAATTGTCGAAAAACACAAATGGTTCGCTAATGTCCTTTAGGGAAGGAAATCTGCCCCCACTACCCAGCTACCCAGTCTGGCCTACATGTGACTCCAGAGCCACAGCAATGTGGTTGACTCTCAACTGCCCTCCAAAGGCAACCAGGGATGGGCAATAAATACTGGCCAACCAGCGACACCCATGTCCTAGGATTGAATATACTGTCGTTCTGGTCAATGTTTACCCAACCCTTGATACCTTTTCTTTATGTTGCACAGATTCTGTGTATTGATGAAGCAACTGCCAGTGTGGACCATAAAACAGATCAGCTGCTGCAGGAGACAATACGAGAACAATTTGCAGACAAAACTGTATTGACAATCGCCCATAGGTAAATTCATCTCATAGACAAAGAAATTGGTGAAGGGGGAGACAGTGAGAGAGCAAGTGGGTAAAAATGTGTTAGAGGTTATGGGAGCTGGGAAAACAGTGAGAGGAGTAAGGAAAAGAAAGCAAGCAAATAGTTAACTGGGTGAAATTGGGGAGCGTGGGTAGCCTTGTGCTACTGCTGCTTTTGAAGCAGTCCCCAGGCTGGAATTGCGGATAGCGAAGAGCATTGTCGGGCAATACAGCAGGATATAGATAGGCTGGAAAATTGGGCGGAGAGGTGGCAGATGGAGTTTAATCCGGATAAATGCGAAGTGATGCATTTTGGAAGAAATAATGTAGGGAGGAGTTATACAATAAATGGCAGAGTCATCAGGAGTATAGAAACACAGAGGGACCTAGGTGTGCAAGTCCACAAATCCTTGAAGGTGGCAACACAGGTGGAGAAGGTGGTGAAGAAGACATATGGTATGCTTGCCTTTATAGGACGGGGTATAGAGTATAAAAGCTGGAGTCTGATGATGCAGCTGTATAGAACGCTGGTTAGGCCACATTTGGAGTACTGCATCCAGTTCTGGTCGCCGCACTACCAGAAGGACGTGGAGGCGTTAGAGAGAGTGCAGAGAAGGTTTACCAGGATGTTGCCTGGTATGGAGGGTCTTAGCTATGAGGAGAGATTGGGTAAACTGGGCTTGTTCTCCCTGGAAAGACGGAGAATGAGGGGAGATCTAATAGAGGTGTACAAGATTATGAAGGGTATAGATAGGGTGAACAGTGGGAAGCTTTTTCCCAGGTCGGAGGTGACGATCACGAGGGGTCACGGGCTCAAGGTGAGAGGGGCGAAGTATAACTCAGACATCAGAGGAACGTTTTTTACACAGAGGGTGGTGGGGGCCTGGAATGCGCTGCCAAGTAGGGTGGTGGAGGCAGGCACGCTGACATTGTTTAAGACTTACCTGGATAGTCACATGAGCAGCCTGGGAATGGAGGGATACAAACGATTGGTCTAGTTGGACCAAGGAGCGGCACAGGCTTGGAGGGCCGAAGGGCTTGTTTCCTGTGCTGTACTGTTCTTTGTTCTTTGTTCTTTATGATATCCAGGGTTGACTCAGGTTTGTGGCAGAACCAGTTTTTAAGTTAACATGCCTGCCCGTGGTTGTTCTCCTTTATCCAAGACAAAACATAAGAGCTAGGAGCAGGAGTAGGCCATCTGGCTCCTCAAGCCTGCTCCGCCATTCAATAAGATCATGGCTGATCTTTTCGTGGACTCAGCTCCACTTACCCGCCCGCTCACCATTCCTTTACTGTTCAAAAATTTATCTATCCTTGCTTTAAAAACATTCAATGAGGTAGCCTCAACTGCTTCAGTGGGCAGGGAATTCCACAGATTCACAACCCTTTGTGTGAAGAGGTTCCTCCTCAACTCAGTCCTAAATCTGCTCTCCCTTATTTTGAGGCTATGCCCCCTAGTTCTAGTTTCACCCGCCAGTGGAAACAACTTCCCTGCTTCTATCTTATCTATTCTCTTCATAATCTTATATGTTTCTATAAGATCTCCCCTCATTCTTCTGAATTCCAATGAGTATTGCCCCAGTCTACTCTATCTCTCCTCATAAGCCAACCCTCTCAACTCCGGAATCAACCGAGTGAATCTCCTCTGCACCCCCTCCAGTGCCAGTATATCCTTTCTCAAGTAAGGAGACCAAAACTGTACACAGTACTCCAGGTGTGGCCTCACCAGCACCTTATACAGCTGCAACATAACCTCGCTGTTTTTAAACTCCATCCCTCTAGCAATGAAGGACAAAATTCTATTTGCCTTCTTAATTACCTGCTGCACCTGCAAACCAACTTTTTGTGATTCTTGCACAAGGACACCCAGGTCCCTCTGCACAGCAGCATGCTGCAATTTTTTACCATTTAAATAATAGTCCATTTTGCTGTTATTCCTATCAAAATGGATGACCTCACATTTACCAACATTGTACTCCATCTGCCAGATCCTCACCCACTCATTTAGACTATCTATATCCCTTTGCAGACTTTCAGCGTCCACTGCACACTTTGCTCTGCCACTCATCTTTGAGTCATCTGTGAATTTTGACACACTACACTTGGTCCCCAACTCCAAATCATCTATGTAAATCGTAAACAATTGCGGTCCCAACACTGATCCCTGAGGCACACCACTAGTCACTGATCGCCAACCAGAAAAACACCCATTTACCCCCACTCTTTGCTTTCTGTAGTTAACCAATCCTCTATCCATTACCCGTAACACTGTGCACCTTTATCTTATGTAGCAGTCTTTGGTGCGGCACCTTGTCAAATGCCTTCTGGAAATCCAGATACACCACATCCACAGGTTCCCCATTGTCCACTGCACTGTAATGTTCACAAAGAATTCCACCAAATTAGTCAAACATGACCTTCCCTTCATGAACCCATGCTGCATCTTATCAATGGAACAATTTATATCCAGATGTCCCGTTTTTGTCTCGTTTTCCTTCCTTGATGGGAGTTTCAAGCATTTTTCCTACACAGAATTTAAGCTAACCGGCCTATAATTACCTCCTATTTTAAACAGTGGCGTCACATTTGATGTTTTCCAATCTGCGGGAACCACCCCAGAGTCCAGTGAATTTTGGTAAATTACCACTAGTGCATTTGCTATTTCCCCCGCCATCTCTTTCAGTACCCTGGGATGCATTCCATCAGGACCAGGAGACTTGTCTACCTTTAGCCCCATTAACTTGCCCAACACTACCTCTTTCATGATAATAGTTTCTAGGTTCTCACCTGCCATAGCCTTCCTGTCATCAATTTTTGGCATGTTATTTGTGTCTTCCACTGTGAAGACCGACACAAAATACCTGTTCAATGCCTCAGCTATTTTCCCATTTCCAGTTATTACATCCCCTTTCTCATCCTCTAAAGGACCAATGTTTACTTTTGCCACTCTTTATCGTTTTATATATTTGTAGAAACGTTTGCTATCTGTTTTTATATTCTGAGCTAGTTTACTCTATAATCCATCTTACTTTTCTTTTAGCTATTTTCGTGGCTTTCTGTTGACCTTTAAAGATTTCCCAATCTTCCAGTTTCCCACTAATCTTTGCCACTTTGTATGCATTTTCTTTCAATTTGATACCCTCCTTTATTTCCTTAGATATCCATGGCTGATTATCTATTTTTCTACAGTCCTTCCTCATCACTGGTATATACTTCTGCTGAGCACTGTGAAAAATCGCTTTGAAAGTCCTCCACTGTTCCTCAATTGTCCCACCATAAAGTTTTTGCTCCCAGTCTACCTTAGCCAACTCCTCCCTCATCCCATTGTAGTCTCCTTTGATTAAGCAGAGGACACTGGTATTGGATTTTACCTTCTCACGCTCCATCAGTATTTTAAATTCAACCATACTGTGCTCACTTCTTCCGAGAGGATCATTAATTATTTCTGTCTCATTACACAGGACCAGATCTAGGATAGCTTGCTCCCTCATTGGTTCCATTACATGCTGTTCAAGGAAGCTATCGCGGATACATTCTATGAACTCCTCCTCAAGGCTGCCTTGACCGACCTGGTTTGACCAATTGAAATGTAGATTAAAATCCCCCATGATAATTGCTGTACCATTTTTACATGCATCAGTTATTTCTTTGTTTATTTCTCGCCCCACCAGGATGTTATTATTTGGTGGCCTATAGACTGTGCCTATCAGTAACTTTTTCTCTTTACTATTTCTAATTTCCACCCAAATGGATTAAATCTTTTTTTCCATGGAACCTATATCATCTCTCACTACCGCCCTGATGTCACCCTTAAACATCAGAGCTACATCACCTCCCTTACCTTCCTGTCGGTCCCTCCGAACAGTCTGAAACCCCTGGACATTTAACTCCCAGTCGTGACCATCCTGCAACCATGTCTCTGTAACGGCCACCAAATCACACTCGTTCGCAAAGATTTGTGCCGTCAACTCATTGACCTTGTTTCGAATGCTACGAGCATTCAGATAAAATGTCCTTGTGCTAGTTTTTGTACCTTCTTTTTGAATTCTAACACTTTCATTAATAACATTTCCTGAGTTCTCCTTCCTTTTAACTTTTTTCCTGATTTTTGATGTAGTTGGAACCATCTCCCCACATTTTGTCCTTGCTCCCTCATTCTCTGACTCCTTATGTAGGTTCCCATCCCTCTGGCAACCCTCCCCAACTGCTCTAGCAAACACTCCCCCGAGGACATCAGTGCCAGTCCTGCCCAGGTGTAACCTGTCCAACTTGTACAGGCCCCACCTCCCCCAGAACCGGTCCCAATGCCCCAGGAATCTGAAACTCTCCCCTGACACCATCTCTTCAGCCATGTATTTACCCGATATATCCTGTCATTTCTATTCTGACTAGCACGAGGTAGTAATCCTGAGATCACTACTTTTGAAGTCCGATTTCTTAACTTTCTTCCTAGCTCCCTGTATTCTACTTTTAGGATCTCATCCCTTTTTTTACCTATGTTGTTTGTACCTATGTGTACCACGACCACTGGCTGTTCACCCTCCCCCTCCAGAATGTCCTGCAGCTGCTCCGAGACATCCCTGACCCGAGCAACAGGGAGGCAACAGACCATCCTGGAGTCTCGTTTGCGGCCACAGAAACTCCTGTCTATTCCCCTTACAATTGAATCCCCTATAACTATTGCACTGGCACACTCTCTACCCCTCCCCTCTGCAGCAGAACCAACCGTGGTGCAACGAGTTTGGCTGCTGCTGCTGCTTTCCCCAGAGAGATCATTCCCCTCAACAGTATCCAAAGCCGTATATCTGTTCTGCAGGGGAATGGCCACAGGAGATTCCTGCGGTCCCTGCCTATCTCTCTTGCTCTGTCTGGTGGTCACCCATTCCCTTCCTACCTGCGGAGTCTGAGCCTGCGGTGTGACCACCTCTCTATATGTGTTATCCACGATACTCTCTGACTCGCGGATGCTCCACAGTGTCTCCAGCTGCCGCTTCAGCTCTGAAACTCGAGCTTCCAGGAGCTGTAGCTGGAGACACTTCCTGCACACATGCTGACCCAGGGGACTGGAACTGTCCCCAGCCTGCCACATGGAGCAAGAGGAGCAAATCACAGCTTGGAGTAATCCTGTCACGTCTTATCCCTTTCAATTAAACTTTTGAAAGATGTCTTGTTTCAGATTATATCCAATTCTCTGGGGCCCTTCTTTCCTGCTCCTTGTTACTACCGAATATAACCTTTACAAACTATAAACCACACAAATTACACAAACACTATTGTAGTGTACAACAACAACAACAACTACAACCACTACAATGCAAAGAGTAAAAAGAAAAGAAAAAAGGTACTTACCAGTCACCAACCAATCACTTACCTGCTGGCTGTGACAGCACGGTTCAATTTACTCCCAGTGCTCTCTTGTCCTCGGGCCTTCCTCGCAGGTCTGCCTCTCCTGAGGATGAGGCACCTCTTCCTCCTCTGCCCCGAATTCCCACTCAGCTCCAAATTCCCAATGTCCTCACTCTGGCTGAAACTCACTCTGGCTGCAGTCTCTCTCCCACTGGTGTTCGCAGCTCACTCCTGTTCACAGAACAAAACCTGGACCAGTAGATCCATTGGTGACTTTTTAAGTGTTGGTATGGAGACTCTGGCATTCACTGCTGCTCACTGCAAGTGCCAGCTAGGTGTGAAATAACTCCTGAGAGGCTGGTGTTCCTTCACCAGATTCCCTTTATTTACAAACTCTGTTCCTCTGCGAGAGTATTTCTGATACACAGTCAGAATCCAGAATGCCAGAAGAAATGACCATTTTTAAACACACTGAGGCCCCTGATGGGCAGGCAGTTATGACCTCAATCAGGGAGTTCATACTCTAAGAGGCCAACCTCATTGAAGTCATTACAAGGTGCATGATTATTGAGATGTAAGTGCTGTGGCTTCTCTTGTGGTGCCCAGCATTACTGGATAATGCATCCTTTGATTCTGTTCCCCACAGATTGAACACTATAATGGATTCAAACCGAGTACTCGTGTTGGATGCTGGAAGGGTGAAGGAGTTTGACTCCCCAACTGTTCTCTCGAACAAACAGGATTCCTTCTTCTATGGTATCATACATGACACAAAGTAATCTGTAAAGGGCTATGGACTCAAGCTGGTATGTCCCAAGTGGACTGAAGCTCTGTGTGTATCTCTGGTGATATGATTCATACAGCGCTTTATCTGGTTTGGGACAGTAGAAAGTGCACTGCATTTTCAAATAGCACAAGGAACACAAAATGTCACAATTTCCAAATTGCACACAGGGAAGATTGTGTGATCCTCAGTTAGTTGGCTTCAGTTAGGTTAGATCTTTACTGTACAGGTCTGTTCATCTTGCCCTGCACCATTTCGCTCACAGTTCTGAGACTACATTCATCCTCTGCCGTAATGCATGCTCCATACGGTCCCCATCCACTCAATCCCACTCCAAACCTGCATTATTCTTCACGCTTCAACATTCTCCCTCAGCCCCTGTCCCATTCCCACTGTTCTGTACAGTTTAATATTCTCTCTCAGTCCCTGTCCCATTCCCACTGTTCTGTACAGTTTAATATTCTCCCTCAGTCCCTGTCCCATTCCCACTGTTCTGTACAGTTTAATATTCTCTCTCAATCCCTGTCCCATTCCCACTGTTCTGTACAGTTTAATATTCTCTCTCAGTCCCTGTCCCATTCCCACTGTTCTGTACAGTTTAATATTCACTCTCAGTCCCTGTCCCATTCCCACTGTTCTGTACAGTTTAATATTCACTCTCAGTCCCTGTCCCATTCCCACTGTTCTGTACAGTTTAATATTCTCTCTCAGTCCCTGTCCCATTCCCACTGTTCTGTACAGTTTAATATTCACTCTCAGTCCCTGTCCCATTCCCACTGTTCTGTACAGTTTAATATTCACTCTCAGTCCCTGTCCCATTCCCACTGTTCTGTACAGTTTAATATTCTCTCTCAGTCCCTGTCCCATTCCCACTGTTCTGTGCAGTTTAATATTCACTCTCAGTCCCTGTCCCATTCCCACTGTTCTGTACAGTTTAATATTCACTCTCAGTCCCTGTCCCATTCCCACTGTTCTGCACAGTTTAATATTCACTCTCAGTCCCTGTCCCATTCCCACTGTTCTGTGCAGTTTAATATTCTCCCTCAGTCCCTGTCCCATTCCCACTGTTCTGTACAGTTTAATATTCTCTCTCAGTCCCTGTCCCATTCCCACTGTTCTGTACAGTTTAATATTCTCTCTCAGTCCCTGTCCCATTCCCACTGTTCTGTACAGTTAAATATTCACTCTCAGTCCCTGTCCCATTCCCACTGTTCTGTACAGTTTAATATTCACTCTCAGTCCCTGTCCCATTCCCACTGTTCTGTACAGTTTAATATTCACTCTCAGTCCCTGTCCCATTCCCACCGTTCTGTACAGTTTAATATTCACTCTCACTCTCAGTCCCTGTCCCATTCCCACTGTTCTGTACAGTTTAATATTCTCTCTCAGTCCCTGTCCCATTCCCATTGTTCTGTACAGTTTAATATTCACTCTCAGTCCCTGTCCCATTCCCACTGTTCTGTACAGTTTAATATTCACTCTCAGTCCCTGTCCCATTCCCACTATTCTGTGCAGTTTAATATTCACTCTCAGTCCCTGTCCCATTCCCACTGTTCTGTACAGTTTAATATTCTCTCTCAGTCCCTGTCCCATTCCCACTGTTCTGTACAGTTTAATATTCACTCTCAGTCCCTGTCCCATTCCCACTGTTCTGTACAGTTTAATATTCACTCTCAGTCCCTGTCCCATTCCCACTGTTCTGTACAGTTTAATATTCTCTCTCAGTCCCTGTCCCATTCCCACTGTTCTGTACAGTTTAATATTCACTCTCAGTCCCTGTCCCATTCCCACTGTTCTGTACAGTTTAATATTCTCCCTCAGTCCCTGTCCCATTCCCACTGTTCTGTACAGTTTAATATTCACTCTCAGTCCCTGTCCCATTCCCACTGTTCTGTACAGTTTAATATTCTCTCTCAGTCCCTGTCCCATTCCCACTGTTCTGTACAGTTTAATATTCTCTCTCAGTCCCTGTCCCATTTCCACTATTCTGTGCAGTTTAATATTCACTCTCAGTCCCTGTCCCATTCCCACTGTTCTGTACAGTTTAATATTCTCTCTCAGTCCCTGTCCCATTCCCACTGTTCTGTACAGTTTAATATTCTCTCTCAGTCCCTGTCCCATTCCCACTGTTCTGTACAGTTTAATATTCACTCTCAGTCCCTGTCCCATTCCCACTGTTCTGTACAGTTTAATATTCACTCTCAGTCCCTGTCCCATTCCCACTGTTCTGTACAGTTTAATATTCTCTCTCAGTCCCTGTCCCATTCCCACTGTTCTGTACAGTTTAATATTCACTCTCAGTCCCTGTCCCATTCCCACTGTTCTGTACAGTTTAATATTCACTCTCAGTCCCTGTCCCATTCCCACTGTTCTGTACAGTTTAATATTCTCTCTCAGTCCCTGTCCCATTCCCACTGTTCTGTACAGTTTAATATTCACTCTCAGTCCCTGTCCCATTCCCACTGTTCTGTACAGTTTAATATTCTCTCTCAGTCCCTGTCCCATTCCCACTGCTCTGTACAGTTTAATATTCACTCTCAGTCCCTGTCCCATTCCCACTGTTCTGTACAGTTTAATATTCACTCTCAGTCCCTGTCCCATTCCCACTGTTCTGTACAGTTTAATATTCACTCTCAGTCCCTGTCCCATTCCCACTGTTCTGTACAGTTTAATATTCACACTCAGTCCCTGTCCCATTCCCACTGTTCTGTACAGTTTAATATTCTCTCTCAGTCCCTGTCCCATTCCCACTGTTCTGTACAGTTTAATATTCACTCTCAGTCCCTGTCCCATTCCCACTGTTCTGTACAGTTTAATATTCACTCTCAGTCCCTGTCCCATTCCCACTGTTCTGTACAGTTTAATATTCACTCTCAGTCCCTGCGCCATTTCCTTTTCTCTGTAATGTTTTATGTTCACTCTCTTCCCCATATGCAATGTCACATTTTGTCGCCTGCCTGTTGCTGGTCATCTCCCTGGATGCTGACATTTATACATTTCTATGTGAATCAAGAGTCCTATTTGTATATTTGCTGTGTTAGTTCTATAATCTGTTGTGGACTATGTTGCATCTTTTTTTGTGTTAAGTTTCCGTGATTTATCGATTGTTATATTTTTCATTCTGATGACATTTGATAATGGAAGATATCTGGGTGAATGTTTGGAATTTGATCACTTTATCGCTCTGCATTGTTGGGTTTGTTGTCTCTTTAATCGAATCGCCCCTGAACTCCTTTGCACTGCATGAATAAATTGGGAACCTTTGAGGGCTCCTTCTACATGCTGTTTTTTTTTGTCTGTGTTGTAAAATGGTCTGATGGTGATCTGAGTGTTGGTAGCATTCGTGATGCAGCTGTTAACTTGAGCCTTGCTTGTGTTTTCTTCCATGGTGATCAGTGATGGGCTTTTAGTGACTGCCTGACAGTATTGGCACTGCCTGACGGGTGGCACGGTGGTTAACACTGCTGCCTCACAGCACCAGGGACCCGGGTTTGATTCCCAGCTCGGGTCACTGTCTGTGTGGTGTTTGCACATTCTCCCTGTGTCTATGTGGGTTTCCTCCGGGTGCTCCGGTTTCCTCCCGCAGTCCAAAGATGTGCATTAGGTTAGGTGCATTGGCCATGCTAAATTCTCCCTCAGTGTACCCCAACAGGCGCCAGAGTGTGGCGACGAGGGGATTTCACAGTAACTTCACTGCAGTGTTAATGTAAACCTACTTGTGACTAATAAATAAACTTCAACTTTTACTATCAATGCCCATTCTCGAAAGATTATCTGATCAGGCAGATGGCAGAAGAGGGATTACTTCTGAAAGTGAAAGTAACGAGGATCTCAAGACTTCATTTTCAGTGTAAGGGAACAGTGCTTTTCATAAAGAGTGACTTTACTGAGGAAAGAAAACCTGATTTTCATTTATAATCAGTAGGACAGCAAGATATTGGTCTGAACATTCCACTCCCGCCAGTGGTAGGATCCTGGGGACGCGGGGTCACACACACTCCGATATAATGGAAAAAGCCAGTTCCCACTGGCAGGAAATCATAGAATCCCTCCAGGGCAGACAAGCCCACCCAGGCCCTATCCCCGTAATCCCACCTATTTACCCTGCTAATCCCCCTGACACTAAGCAACTATTCAGCATGGCCAATCCACCTAATCTGCACATTTTTGGACTGTGGGAAGAAACCGGAGCACCCGAAGGAAACCCACGCAGACACGGGGAGAATGTGCAAACTCCACACAGACAGTGACCCAAGCCGGGAATCGAACCCAGGTCCCTGGCACGGTGAAGCAGCAGTGGTAACCACTGTGCTACCCCAGGAAATGTGTGTGGAATATTGTTCTCTGGACTTGAATGGCAGCTTAAAATGTGAGGTGGAATGCCGGTGTTGAACTGGGGTAAATACAGTAAGAAGTCTCACAACACCAGGTTAAAGTCCAACAGGTTTATTTGGTAGCAAACGCCACTAGCTTTTGGAGCGCTGCCCTTTCGTCAGGTGAGTGGGAATTCTGTTCGCAAACAGGGCATATAAAGACACAAACTCAATTTACCGAATAATGGTTGGAATGCGAGTCTTTATAGGTAATCAAATCTTAAAGGTACAGACAATGTGAGTGGAGAGAGCGTTAAGCCCAGGTTAAAGAGATGTGTATTGTCTCCAGACAGGACAGTTAGAGTGATTTTGCAAGCCCAGGCAAGTTGTGGGAGTTACAGATAGTGTGACATGAACCCAGGATCCCGGTTGAGGCCGTCCTCATGTGTGCGGAACTTGGCTATCAGTTTCTGCTCAGCGACTCTGCGCTGTCGTGTGTCGTGAAGGCCGCCTTGGAGAACGCTTACCTGAAGATCCAAGGCTGAATGCCCGTGACCGCTGAAGTGCTCCCCAACAGGAAGAGAACACTCCTGCCTGGTGATTGTCGAGCGGTGTTCATTCATCCGTTGTCGCAGCGTCTGCACAGTTTCCCCAATGTACCATGCCTCGGGACATCCTTTCCTGCAGCGTATCAGGTAGACAACATTGGCCGAGTTGCAAGTGTATGTACCGTGTACCTGGTGGATGGTGTTCTCACGTGAGATGATGGCATCCGTGTCGATGATCCGGCACGTCTTGCAGAGGTTGCTGTGGCAGGGTTGTGTGGTGTCGTGGCGTCACTGTCGGGAGGATATTTGAACAGACTGTCCTGGGGCTGAGGCCTCACTGTCGGGGGGGGGGAATATTGAACAGACTGTCCCGGGACTGAGGTCACACTGTCGGGGGAGGTCGAATATTGATCAGTCTGTCCCGGGACTGAGGTCACTCTGTCGGGGGGGGCGAATTTTGAACAGACTGTCCTGGGGCTGAGGCCTCACTGTCGGGGGAATATTGAACAGACTGTCCCGGGACTGAGGCCTCACTGTCGGGGGAATATTGAACAGACTGTCCCGGGACTGAGGCCTCACTGTCGGGGGAATATTGAACAGACTGTCCCGGGACTGAGGCCTCACTGTCGGGGGAATATTGAACAGACTGTCCCGTGACTGAGGTCACACTGTCGGGGGAATATTGAACAGACTGTCCCGGGACTGAGGCCTCACTGTCGGGGGAATATTGTAAGAAGTTTAACAACACCAGGTTTATTTGGTAGCAAAAGCCACACAAGCTTTCGAAGCTCTAAGCCCCTTCTTCAGGTGAGTGGGAATTCTGTTCACAAACAGAGCTTATAAAGACACAGACTCAATTTACATGAATAATGGTTGGAATGCGAATACTTACAACTAATCAAGTCTTTAAGAAACAAAACAACGTGAGTGGAGAGAGCATCAAGACAGGCGAAAAAGATGTGTATTGTCTCCAGACAAGACAGCCAGTGAAACTCTGCAGGTCCACGCAACTGTGGGAGTTACAAATAGTGTGACATGAAACCAATATCCCGGTTGAGGCCGTCCGCGTGTGTGCGGAACTTGGCTATCAGTTTCTGCTCAGCGACTCTGCGCTGTCGTGTGTCGCGAAGGCCGCCTTGGAGAACGCTTACCCGAATATCAGAGGCCGAATGGCCGTGACCGCTGACGTGCTCCCCATCTCCACATCGGGGGAATATTGAACAGACTGTCCCAGGACTGAGGCCACACTGTCGGGGGGGGGGGGAATATTGAAGAGACTGTCCCGGGACTGAGGCCTCACTGTCGGGGGGGGAATATTGAACTGACTGTCCCGGGACTGAGGCCTCACTGTCGGGGGAATATTGAACAGACTGTCCTGGGACTGAGGTCACACTGTCGGGGGGGGGAATATTGAACAGACTGTCCCGGGACTGAGGCCTCACTGTCGGGGGAATATTGAACAGACGGTCCCGGGACTGAGGCCTCACTGTCGGGGAATATTGAACAGACTGTCCTGGGACTGAGGTCACACTATCGGGGGGGGGGAATATTGAACAGACTGTCCCGGGACTGAGGTCACACTATCGGGGGGGGGAAATATTGAACAGACTGTCCCGGGACTGAGGCCTCACCGTCGGGGGAATATTGAACAGACTGTCCCGGGACTGAGGTCACACTGTCGGGGGAATATTGAACAGACTGTCCCGGGACTGAGGTCATACTGTCGGGGGAATATTGAACAGACTGTCCCGGGACTGAGGTCACACTATCGGGGGGGGGGAATATTGAACAGACTGTCCCGGGACTGAGGCCTCACTGTCGGGGGAATATTGAACAGACTGTCCCGGGACTGAGGTCACACTGTCGGGGGAATATTGAACAGACTGTCCTGGGACTGAGGTCACACTGTCGGGGGAATATTGAACAGACTGTCCCGGGACTGAGGTCACACTGTCGGGGGAATATTGAACAGACTGTCCTGGGACTGAGGTCACACTGTCGGGGGAATATTGAACAGACTGTCCCGGGACTGAGGTCACACTGTCGGGGGAATATTGAACAGACTGTCCCGGGACTGAGGTCACACTGTCGGGGGAATATTGAACAGACTGTCCTGGGACTGAGGCCTCACTGTCGGGGGAATATTGAACAGACTGTCCCGGGACTGAGGTCACACTGTCGGGGGAATATTGAACAGACTGTCCCGGGACTGAGGTCACACTGTCGGGGGAATATTGAACAGACTGTCCTGGGACTGAGGCCTCACTGTCGGGGGGGGGAATATTGAACAGACTGTCCCGGGGCTGAGGTCACTCTGTCAGGGGGGGGGGGAATATTGAACAGACTGTCCCGGGACTGAGGCCTCACTGTCGGGGGGGGGAATATTGAACAGACTGTCCCGGGGCTGAGGTCACTCTGTCAGGGGGGGGGGGAATATTGAACAGACTGTCCCAGGACTGAGGCCTCACTGTCGGGGGAATATTGAACAGACTGTCCCGGGACTGAGGTCACACTGTCGGGGGAATATTGAACAGACTGTCCTGGGACTGAGGCCTCACTGTCGGGGGAATATTGAACAGACTGTCCTGGGACTGAGGCCTCACTGTCGGGGGAATATTGAACAGACTGTCCCGGGACTGAGGTCACACTGTCGGGGGAATATTGAACAGACTGTCCCGGGACTGAGGTCACACTGTCGGGGGAATATTGAACAGACTGTCCCGGGACTGAGGTCACACTGTCGGGGGAATATTGAACCGACTGTCCCGGGACTGAGGCCTCACTGTCGGGGGAATATTGAACAGACTGTCCCGGGACTGAGGCCTCACTGTCGGGGGAATATTGAACCGACTGTCCCGGGACTGAGGCCTCACTGTCGGGGGAATATTGAACAGACTGTCCCGGGACTGAGGTCACACTGTCGGGGGAATATTGAACAGACTGTCCTGGGACTGAGGTCACACTGTCGGTGGAATATTGAACAGACTGTCCCGGGACTGAGGTCACACTGTCGGGGGAATATTGAACAGACTGTCCCGGGACTGAGGCCTCACTGTCGGGGGAATATTGAACAGACTGTCCTGGGACTGAGGTCACACTGTCGGGGGAATATTGAACAGACTGTCCCGGGACTGAGGTCACACTGACGGGGGAATATTGAACAGACTGTCCCGGGACTGAGGTCACACTGTCGGGGGAATATTGAACAGACTGTCCCGGGACTGAGGCCTCACTGTCGGGGGAATATTGAACAGACTGTCCTGGGACTGAGGTCACACTGTCGGGGGAATATTGAACAGACTGTCCCGGGACTGAGGTCACACTGTCGGGGGAATATTGAACAGACTGTCCCGGGACTGAGGTCACACTGTCGGGGGAATATTGAACAGACTGTCCTGGGACTGAGGTCACACTGTCGGGGGAATATTGAACAGACTGTCCCGGGACTGAGGTCACACTGTCGGGGGAATATTGAACAGACTGTCCCGGGACTGAGGTCACACTGTCGGGGGAATATTGAACAGACTGTCCCGGGACTGAGGCCTCACTGTCGGGGGAATATTGTAAGAAGTTTAACAACACCAGGTTTATTTGGGAGCAAAAGCCACACAAGCTTTCGAAGCTCTAAGCCCCTTCTTCAGGTGAGTGGGAATTCTGTTCACAAACAGAGCTTATAAAGACACAGACTCAATTTACATGAATAATGGTTGGAATGCGAATACTTGCAACTTATCAAGTCTTTAAGAAACAAAACAACGTGAGTGGAGAGAGCATCAAGACAGGCGAAAAAGATGTGTATTGTCTCCAGACAAGACAGCCAGTGAAACTCTGCAGGTCCACGCAACTGTGGGAGTTACAAATAGTGTGACATGAAACCAATATCCCGGTTGAGGCCGTCCGCGTGTGTGCGGAACTTGGCTATCAGTTTCTGCTCAGCGACTCTGCGCTGTCGTGTGTCGCGAAGGCCGCCTTGGAGAACGCTTACCCGAATATCAGAGGCCGAATGGCCGTGACCGCTGAAGTGCTCCCCATCTCCACATCGGGGGAATATTGAACAGACTGTCCCGGGACTGAGGCCACACTGTCGGGGGGGGGGGGGAATATTGAAGAGACTGTCCCGGGACTGAGGCCTCACTGTCGGGGGGGGGAATATTGAACTGACTGTCCCGGGACTGAGGCCTCACTGTCGGGGGAATATTGAACAAACGGTCCCGGGACTGAGGCCTCACTGTTGGGGGAATATTGAACAGACTGTCCCGGGACTGAGGCCACACTGTCGGGGGGGGGGGGAAGATTGAAGAGACTGTCCCGGGACTGAGGCCTCACTGTCGGGGGGGGGAATATTGAACTGACTGTCCCGGGACTGAGGCCTCACTGTCGGGGGAATATTGAACAGACTGTCACACTGTCGGGGGAATATTGAACAGACTGTCCTGGGACTGAGGTCACACTGTCGGGGGGGGGGGGAATATTGAACAGACTGTCCCGGGACTGAGGCCTCACTGTCGGGGGAATATTGAACAGACTGTCACACTGTCGGGGAATATTGAACAGACTGTCCTGGGACTGAGGTCACACTGTCGGGGGAATATTGAACAGACTGTCCCGGGACTGAGGTCACACTATCGGGGGGGGGGAATATTGAACAGACTGTCCCGGGACTGAGGCCTCACTGTCGGGGGAATATTGAACAGACTGTCACACTGTCGGGGAATATTGAACAGACTGTCCCGGGACTGAGGCCTCACTGTCGGGGGAATATTGAACAGACTGTCCCGGGACTGAGGTCACACTATCGGGGGAATATTGAACCGACTGTCCCGGGACTGAGGTCACACTGTCGGGGGAATATTGAACAGACTGTCCTGGGACTGAGGCCTCACTGTCGGTGGGGGGAATATTGAACAGACTGTCCCGGGGCTGCGGTCACTCTGTCGGGGGGGGGGGAATATTGAACAGACTGTCCCGGGACTGAGGCCTCACTGTCGGGGGGGGGGGAATATTGAACAGACTGTCCCGGGGCTGAGGTCACTCTGTCGGCGGGGGGGGAATATTGAACAGACTGTCCCGGGACTGAGGCCTCACTGTCGGGGGAATATTGAACAGACTGTCCTGGGACTGAGGTCACACTGTCGGGGGAATATTGAACAGACTGTCCCGGGACTGAGGCCACACTGTCGGGGGGGGAATATTGATCAGACTGTCCTGGGACTGAGGTCACACTGTCGGGGGGAGCGAATATTGATCAGACTGTCCTGGGACTGAGGTCAAACCGTCGGGGGGGGGGGGAAATATTGAACAGACTGTCCTGGGACTGAGGTCACACTGTCGGGGGAATATTGAACAGACTGTCCCGGGACTGAGGCCTCACTGTCGGGGGGGGTGGGAATATTGAACAGACTGTCCTGGGACTGAGGCCTCACTGTCGGGGCGGGGGGGGGGGGGGGGGGGGGGGGGGGGACATTGAACAGACTGTCCCGGGACTGAGGTCACACTGTCGGGGGAATATTGAACAGACTGTCCCGGGACTGAGGCCTCACTGTCGGGGGGGGGTGGGAATATTGAACAGACTGTCCTGGGACTGAGGCCTCACTGTCGGGGGAATATTGAACAGACTGTCCCGGGACTGAGGTCACACTGTCGGGAGAATATTGAACAGACTGTCCCGAGACTGAGGCCTCACTGTCGGGGGAATATTGAACAGACTGTCCCGGGACTGAGGTCACACTGTCGGGGGAATATTGAACAGACTGTCCCTTGACTGAGGTCACACTGTCGGGGGAATATTGAACAGACTGTCCCGGGACTGAGGCCTCACTGTCGGGGGAATATTGAACAGACTGTCCCGGGACTGAGGCGTCACTGTCGCGGGAATATTGAACAGACTGTCCCGGGACTGAGGTCACACTGTCGGGGGAATATTGAACAGACTGTCCCGGGACTGAGATCACACTGTCGGGGGAATATTGAACAGACTGTCCTGGGACTGAGGTCACACTGTCGGGGGAATATTGAACAGACTGTCCCGGGACTGAGATCACACTGTCGGGGGAATATTGAACAGACTGTCCTGGGACTGAGGTCACACTGTCGGGGGAATATTGAACAGACTGTCCTGGGACTGAGGCCTCACTGTTGGGGGAATATTGAACAGACTGTCCTGGGACTGAGGCCTCACTGTCGGGGGGGGGGGGGGGAATATTGAAGAGATTGTCCCGGGACTGAGGCCTCACTGTCGGGGCGGGAATATTGAACTGACTGTCCCGGGACTGAGGCCTCACTGTCGGGGGAATATTGAACAGACTGTCACACTGTCGGGGGAATATTGAACAGACTGTCCTGGGACTGAGGTCACACTATCGGGGGGGGGGGAATATTGAACACACTGTCCCGGGACGGAGGTCACGCTATCGGGGGGGGGAATATTGAACAGACTGTCCCGGGACTGAGGCCTCACTGTCGGGGGAATATTGAACAGACTGTCCCGGGACTGAGGTCACACTGTCGGGGGAATATTGAACAGACTGTCCTGGGACTGAGGTCACACTGTCGGGGGAATATTGAACAGACTGTCCCGGGACTGAGGTCACACTGTCGGGGGAATATTGAACAGACTGTCCTGGGACTGAGGTCACACTGTCGGGGGAATATTGAACAGACTGTCCCGGGACTGAGGTCACACTGTCGGGGGAATATTGAACAGACTGTCCCGGGACTGAGGCCTCACTGTCGGGGGAATATTGAACAGACTGTCCTGGGACTGAGGTCACACTGTCGGGGGAATATTGAACAGACTGTCCCGGGACTGAGGTCACACTGTCGGGGGAATATTGAACAGACTGTCCTGGGACTGAGGCCTCACTGTCGGGGGAATATTGAACAGGCTGTCCCGGGACTGAGGCCTCACTGTCGGGGGAATATTGAACAGACTGTCCCGGGACTGAGGTCACACTGTCGGGGGAATATTGAACAGACTGTCCCGGGACTGAGGTCACACTGTCGGGGGAATATTGAACAGACTGTCCCGGGACTGAGGTCACACTGTCGGGGGAATATTGAACAGACTGTCCTGGGACTGAGGTCACACTGTCGGGGGAATATTGAACAGACTGTCCCGGGACTGAGGTCACACTGTCGGGGGAATATTGAACAGACTGTCCTGGGACTGAGGCCTCACTGTTGTGGGGGGGAATATTGAACAGACTGTCCCGGGGCTGAGGTCACTCTGTCGGGGGGGGGGGAATATTGAACAGACTGTCCCGGGACTGAGGCCTCACTGTCGGGGGGGGGAATATTGAACAGACTGTCCTGGGACTGAGGCCTCACTGTCGGGGGAATATTGAACAGACTGTCCTGGGACTGAGGCCTCACTTTCGGGGGAATATTGAACAGACTGTCCTGGGACTGAGGCCTCACTGTCGGGGGAATATTGAACAGACTGTCCCGGGACTGAGGCCACACTGTCGGGGGGGGCGAATATTGATCAGACTGTCCTGGGACTGAGGTCAAACCGTCGGGGCGGGGGGGAAATATTGAACAGACTGTCCTGGGACTGAGTTCACACTGTCGGGGGAATATTGAACAGACTGTCCTGGGGCTGACGCCTCACTGTCGGGGCGGGGGGGGGGGGGGGGGGGGAACATTGAACAGACTGTCCCGGGACTGAGGTCACACTGTCGTGGGAATATTGAACAGACTGTCCCGGGACTGAGGCCTCACTGTCGGGGGGGGGGGGGGGGAATATTGAACAGACTGTCCTAGGACTGAGGCCTCACTGTCGGGGGAATATTGAACAGACTGTCCCCGGACTGAGGTCACACTGTCGGGAGAATATTGAACAGACTGTCCTGGGACTGAGGTCACACTGTCGGGGGAATATTGAACAGACTGTCCCGGGACTGAGGCCTCACTGTCGGGGGAATATTGAACAGACTGTCCCGGGACTGAGGCCTCACTGTCGGGGGAATATTGAACAGACTGTCCTGGGACTGAGGTCACACTGTCGGGGGAATATTGAACAGACTGTCCTGGGACTGAGGCCTCACTGTCGGGGGAATATTGAACAGACTGTCCCGGGACTGAGGCCTCACTGTCGGGGGAATATTGAACAGACTGTCCCTTGACTGAGGTCACACTGTCGGGGGAATATTGAACAGACTGTCCCGGGACTGAGGCCTCACTGTCGGGGGAATATTGAACAGACTGTCCTGGGACTGAGGCCTCACTGTCGGGGGAATATTGAACAGACTGTCCTGGGACTGAGGCCTCACTGTCGGGGGGGGGAATATTGATCAGACTGTCCCGGGACTGAGGCCTCACTGTCGGGGGAATATTGAACAGACTGTCCTGGGACTGAGGCCTCAGTGTCGGGGGAATATTGAACAGACTGTCCCGGGACTGAGGTCACACTATCGGGGGGGGGGAATATTGAACAGACTGTCCCGGGACTGAGGTCACACTGTCGGGGGAATATTGAACAGACTGTCCTGGGACTGAGGTCACACTGTCGGGGGAATATTGAACAGACTGTCCCGGGACTGAGGTCACACTATCGGGGGGGGGGAATATTGAACAGACTGTCCTGGGACTGAGGCCTCACTGTCGGCGGAATATTGAACAGACTGTCCCGGGACTGAGGTCACACTATCGGGGGGGGGGAATATTGAACAGACTGTCCCGGGACTGAGGTCACACTGTCGGGGGAATATTGAACAGACTGTCCTGGGACTGAGGCCTCACTGTCGGGGGAATATTGAACAGACTGTCCCGGGACTGAGGCCTCACTGTCGGGGGAATATTGAACAGACTGTCCTGGGACTGAGGTCACACTGTCGGGGGAATATTGAACAGACTGTCCCGGGACTGAGGTCACACTGTCGGGGGGGGGGGTGGAATATTGAACAGACTGTCACGGGACTGAGGCCTCACTGTCGGGGGAATATTGAACAGACTGTCACGGGACTGATGTCACACTGTCGGGGGAATATTGAACAGACTGTCCTGGGACTGAGGTCACACTGTCGGGGGGGGGGCGGGGGGGGGGAATATTGAACAGACTGTCCTGGGACTGAGGCCACACTGTCGGGGGGGGGGTGGAATATTGAACTACTGTCACGGGACTGAGGCCTCACTGTCGGGGGAATATTGAACAGACTGTCACGGGACTGAGGTCACACTGTCGGGGGAATATTGAACAGACTGTCCTGGGACTGAGGTCACACTGTCGGGGGAGGGGGGGGAATATTGAACAGACTGTCCTGGGACTGAGGTCAAACTGTCAGGGGTGGGGGGGGAGTATTGAACAGACTGTCCTGGGACTGAGATCACACTGACGGGGGAATATTAAACAGACTGTCCCGGGACTGAGGTCACACTGTCGGGGGAATATTAAACAGACTGTCCCGGGACTGAGGTCACACTGTCGGGGGAATATTGAACAGACTGTCCCGGGACTGAGGCCTCACTGTCGGGGGAATATTGAACAGACTGTCCTGGGACTGAGGCCTCACTGTCCGAGGAATATTGAACAGACGGTCCCGGGACTGAGGCCTCACTGTCGGGGGAATATTGAACAGACTGTCCTGGGACTGAGGCCTCACTGTCGGGGGAATATTGAACAGACTGTCCCGGGACTGAGGTCACACTGTCGGGGGAATATTGAACAGACTGTCCCGGGACTGAGGCCTCACTGTCGGGGGAATATTGAACAAACGGTCCCGGGACTGAGGCCTCACTGTTGGTGGAATATTGAACAGACTGTCCCGGGACTGAGGTCACTCTGTCGGGGGGGGGGAATATTGAACAGACTGTCCCGGGACTGAGGCCTCACTGTCGGGGGAATATTGAACAGACTGTCCCGGGACTGAGGCCTCACTGTCGGGGGAATATTGAACAGACTGTCCTGGGACTGAGGCCTCACTGTCGGGGGAATATTGAACAGACTGTCCTGGGACTGAGGCCTCACTGTCGGGGGAATATTGAACAGACTGTCCTGGGACTGAGGCCTCACTGTCGGGGGAATATTGAACAGACTGTCCCGGGACTGAGGTCACACTATCGGGGGGGGGGAATATTGAACAGACTGTCCCGGGACTGAGGTCACACTGTCGGGGGAATATTGAACAGACTGTCCTGGGACTGAGGTCACACTGTCGGGGGAATATTGAACAGACTGTCCCGGGACTGAGGTCACACTATCGGGGGGGGGGAATATTGAACAGACTGTCCCAGGACTGAGGCCTCACTGTCGGGGGAATATTGAACAGACTGTCCCGGGACTGAGGTCACACTGTCGGGGGAATATTGAACAGACTGTCCTGGGACTGAGGCCTCACTGTCGGGGGAATATTGAACAGACTGTCCTGGGACTGAGGCCTCACTGTCGGGGGAATATTGAACAGACTGTCCCGGGACTGAGGTCACACTGTCGGGGGAATATTGAACAGACTGTCCCGGGACTGAGGTCACACTGTCGGGGGAATATTGAACAGACTGTCCCGGGACTGAGGTCACACTGTCGGGGGAATATTGAACCGACTGTCCCGGGACTGAGGCCTCACTGTCGGGGGAATATTGAACAGACTGTCCCGGGACTGAGGCCTCACTGTCGGGGGAATATTGAACCGACTGTCCCGGGACTGAGGCCTCACTGTCGGGGGAATATTGAACAGACTGTCCCGGGACTGAGGTCACACTGTCGGGGGAATATTGAACAGACTGTCCTGGGACTGAGGTCACACTGTCGGTGGAATATTGAACAGACTGTCCCGGGACTGAGGTCACACTGTCGGGGGAATATTGAACAGACTGTCCCGGGACTGAGGCCTCACTGTCGGGGGAATATTGAACAGACTGTCCTGGGACTGAGGTCACACTGTCGGGGGAATATTGAACAGACTGTCCCGGGACTGAGGTCACACTGACGGGGGAATATTGAACAGACTGTCCCGGGACTGAGGTCACACTGTCGGGGGAATATTGAACAGACTGTCCCGGGACTGAGGCCTCACTGTCGGGGGAATATTGAACAGACTGTCCTGGGACTGAGGTCACACTGTCGGGGGAATATTGAACAGACTGTCCCGGGACTGAGGTCACACTGTCGGGGGAATATTGAACAGACTGTCCCGGGACTGAGGTCACACTGTCGGGGGAATATTGAACAGACTGTCCTGGGACTGAGGTCACACTGTCGGGGGAATATTGAACAGACTGTCCCGGGACTGAGGTCACACTGTCGGGGGAATATTGAACAGACTGTCCCGGGACTGAGGTCACACTGTCGGGGGAATATTGAACAGACTGTCCCGGGACTGAGGCCTCACTGTCGGGGGAATATTGTAAGAAGTTTAACAACACCAGGTTTATTTGGGAGCAAAAGCCACACAAGCTTTCGAAGCTCTAAGCCCCTTCTTCAGGTGAGTGGGAATTCTGTTCACAAACAGAGCTTATAAAGACACAGACTCAATTTACATGAATAATGGTTGGAATGCGAATACTTGCAACTTATCAAGTCTTTAAGAAACAAAACAACGTGAGTGGAGAGAGCATCAAGACAGGCGAAAAAGATGTGTATTGTCTCCAGACAAGACAGCCAGTGAAACTCTGCAGGTCCACGCAACTGTGGGAGTTACAAATAGTGTGACATGAAACCAATATCCCGGTTGAGGCCGTCCGCGTGTGTGCGGAACTTGGCTATCAGTTTCTGCTCAGCGACTCTGCGCTGTCGTGTGTCGCGAAGGCCGCCTTGGAGAACGCTTACCCGAATATCAGAGGCCGAATGGCCGTGACCGCTGAAGTGCTCCCCATCTCCACATCGGGGGAATATTGAACAGACTGTCCCGGGACTGAGGCCACACTGTCGGGGGGGGGGGGGAATATTGAAGAGACTGTCCCGGGACTGAGGCCTCACTGTCGGGGGGGGGAATATTGAACTGACTGTCCCGGGACTGAGGCCTCACTGTCGGGGGAATATTGAACAAACGGTCCCGGGACTGAGGCCTCACTGTTGGGGGAATATTGAACAGACTGTCCCGGGACTGAGGCCACACTGTCGGGGGGGGGGGGAAGATTGAAGAGACTGTCCCGGGACTGAGGCCTCACTGTCGGGGGGGGGAATATTGAACTGACTGTCCCGGGACTGAGGCCTCACTGTCGGGGGAATATTGAACAGACTGTCACACTGTCGGGGGAATATTGAACAGACTGTCCTGGGACTGAGGTCACACTGTCGGGGGGGGGGGGAATATTGAACAGACTGTCCCGGGACTGAGGCCTCACTGTCGGGGGAATATTGAACAGACTGTCACACTGTCGGGGAATATTGAACAGACTGTCCTGGGACTGAGGTCACACTGTCGGGGGAATATTGAACAGACTGTCCCGGGACTGAGGTCACACTATCGGGGGGGGGGAATATTGAACAGACTGTCCCGGGACTGAGGCCTCACTGTCGGGGGAATATTGAACAGACTGTCACACTGTCGGGGAATATTGAACAGACTGTCCCGGGACTGAGGCCTCACTGTCGGGGGAATATTGAACAGACTGTCCCGGGACTGAGGTCACACTATCGGGGGAATATTGAACCGACTGTCCCGGGACTGAGGTCACACTGTCGGGGGAATATTGAACAGACTGTCCTGGGACTGAGGCCTCACTGTCGGTGGGGGGAATATTGAACAGACTGTCCCGGGGCTGAGGTCACTCTGTCGGGGGGGGGGGAATATTGAACAGACTGTCCCGGGACTGAGGCCTCACTGTCGGGGGGGGGGGAATATTGAACAGACTGTCCCGGGGCTGAGGTCACTCTGTCGGCGGGGGGGGAATATTGAACAGACTGTCCCGGGACTGAGGCCTCACTGTCGGGGGAATATTGAACAGACTGTCCTGGGACTGAGGTCACACTGTCGGGGGAATATTGAACAGACTGTCCCGGGACTGAGGCCACACTGTCGGGGGGGGAATATTGATCAGACTGTCCTGGGACTGAGGTCACACTGTCGGGGGGAGCGAATATTGATCAGACTGTCCTGGGACTGAGGTCAAACCGTCGGGGGGGGGGGGAAATATTGAACAGACTGTCCTGGGACTGAGGTCACACTGTCGGGGGAATATTGAACAGACTGTCCCGGGACTGAGGCCTCACTGTCGGGGGGGGTGGGAATATTGAACAGACTGTCCTGGGACTGAGGCCTCACTGTCGGGGCGGGGGGGGGGGGGGGGGACATTGAACAGACTGTCCCGGGACTGAGGTCACACTGTCGGGGGAATATTGAACAGACTGTCCCGGGACTGAGGCCTCACTGTCGGGGGGGGTGGGAATATTGAACAGACTGTCCTGGGACTGAGGCCTCACTGTCGGGGGAATATTGAACAGACTGTCCCGGGACTGAGGTCACACTGTCGGGAGAATATTGAACAGACTGTCCCGAGACTGAGGCCTCACTGTCGGGGGAATATTGAACAGACTGTCCCGGGACTGAGGTCACACTGTCGGGGGAATATTGAACAGACTGTCCCTTGACTGAGGTCACACTGTCGGGGGAATATTGAACAGACTGTCCCGGGACTGAGGCCTCACTGTCGGGGGAATATTGAACAGACTGTCCCGGGACTGAGGCGTCACTGTCGCGGGAATATTGAACAGACTGTCCCGGGACTGAGGTCACACTGTCGGGGGAATATTGAACAGACTGTCCCGGGACTGAGATCACACTGTCGGGGGAATATTGAACAGACTGTCCTGGGACTGAGGTCACACTGTCGGGGGAATATTGAACAGACTGTCCCGGGACTGAGATCACACTGTCGGGGGAATATTGAACAGACTGTCCTGGGACTGAGGTCACACTGTCGGGGGAATATTGAACAGACTGTCCTGGGACTGAGGCCTCACTGTTGGGGGAATATTGAACAGACTGTCCTGGGACTGAGGCCTCACTGTCGGGGGGGGGGGGGGGGAATATTGAAGAGATTGTCCCGGGACTGAGGCCTCACTGTCGGGGCGGGAATATTGAACTGACTGTCCCGGGACTGAGGCCTCACTGTCGGGGGAATATTGAACAGACTGTCACACTGTCGGGGGAATATTGAACAGACTGTCCTGGGACTGAGGTCACACTATCGGGGGGGGGGGAATATTGAACACACTGTCCCGGGACGGAGGTCACGCTATCGGGGGGGGGAATATTGAACAGACTGTCCCGGGACTGAGGCCTCACTGTCGGGGGAATATTGAACAGACTGTCCCGGGACTGAGGTCACACTGTCGGGGGAATATTGAACAGACTGTCCTGGGACTGAGGTCACACTGTCGGGGGAATATTGAACAGACTGTCCCGGGACTGAGGTCACACTGTCGGGGGAATATTGAACAGACTGTCCTGGGACTGAGGTCACACTGTCGGGGGAATATTGAACAGACTGTCCCGGGACTGAGGTCACACTGTCGGGGGAATATTGAACAGACTGTCCCGGGACTGAGGCCTCACTGTCGGGGGAATATTGAACAGACTGTCCTGGGACTGAGGTCACACTGTCGGGGGAATATTGAACCGACTGTCCCGGGACTGAGGTCACACTGTCGGGGGAATATTGAACAGACTGTCCTGGGACTGAGGCCTCACTGTCGGGGGAATATTGAACAGGCTGTCCCGGGACTGAGGCCTCACTGTCGGGGGAATATTGAACAGACTGTCCCGGGACTGAGGTCACACTGTCGGGGGAATATTGAACAGACTGTCCCGGGACTGAGGTCACACTGTCGGGGGAATATTGAACAGACTGTCCCGGGACTGAGGTCACACTGTCGGGGGAATATTGAACAGACTGTCCTGGGACTGAGGTCACACTGTCGGGGGAATATTGAACAGACTGTCCCGGGACTGAGGTCACACTGTCGGGGGAATATTGAACAGACTGTCCTGGGACTGAGGCCTCACTGTTGTGGGGGGGAATATTGAACAGACTGTCCCGGGGCTGAGGTCACTCTGTCGGGGGGGGGGGAATATTGAACAGACTGTCCCGGGACTGAGGCCTCACTGTCGGGGGGGGGAATATTGAACAGACTGTCCTGGGACTGAGGCCTCACTGTCGGGGGAATATTGAACAGACTGTCCTGGGACTGAGGCCTCACTTTCGGGGGAATATTGAACAGACTGTCCCGGGACTGAGGCCACACTGTCGGGGGGGGCGAATATTGATCAGACTGTCCTGGGACTGAGGTCAAACCGTCGGGGCGGGGGGGAAATATTGAACAGACTGTCCTGGGACTGAGTTCACACTGTCGGGGGAATATTGAACAGACTGTCCTGGGGCTGACGCCTCACTGTCGGGGCGGGGGGGGGGGGGGGGGGAACATTGAACAGACTGTCCCGGGACTGAGGTCACACTGTCGTGGGAATATTGAACAGACTGTCCCGGGACTGAGGCCTCACTGTCGGGGGGGGGGGGGGGAATATTGAACAGACTGTCCTAGGACTGAGGCCTCACTGTCGGGGGAATATTGAACAGACTGTCCCCGGACTGAGGTCACACTGTCGGGAGAATATTGAACAGACTGTCCTGGGACTGAGGTCACACTGTCGGGGGAATATTGAACAGACTGTCCCGGGACTGAGGCCTCACTGTCGGGGGAATATTGAACAGACTGTCCCGGGACTGAGGCCTCACTGTCGGGGGAATATTGAACAGACTGTCCTGGGACTGAGGTCACACTGTCGGGGGAATATTGAACAGACTGTCCTGGGACTGAGGCCTCACTGTCGGGGGAATATTGAACAGACTGTCCCGGGACTGAGGCCTCACTGTCGGGGGAATATTGAACAGACTGTCCCTTGACTGAGGTCACACTGTCGGGGGAATATTGAACAGACTGTCCCGGGACTGAGGCCTCACTGTCGGGGGAATATTGAACAGACTGTCCTGGGACTGAGGCCTCACTGTCGGGGGAATATTGAACAGACTGTCCTGGGACTGAGGCCTCACTGTCGGGGGGGGGAATATTGATCAGACTGTCCCGGGACTGAGGCCTCACTGTCGGGGGAATATTGAACAGACTGTCCTGGGACTGAGGCCTCAGTGTCGGGGGAATATTGAACAGACTGTCCCGGGACTGAGGTCACACTATCGGGGGGGGGGAATATTGAACAGACTGTCCCGGGACTGAGGTCACACTGTCGGGGGAATATTGAACAGACTGTCCTGGGACTGAGGTCACACTGTCGGGGGAATATTGAACAGACTGTCCCGGGACTGAGGTCACACTATCGGGGGGGGGGGAATATTGAACAGACTGTCCTGGGACTGAGGCCTCACTGTCGGCGGAATATTGAACAGACTGTCCCGGGACTGAGGTCACACTATCGGGGGGGGGGAATATTGAACAGACTGTCCCGGGACTGAGGTCACACTGTCGGGGGAATATTGAACAGACTGTCCTGGGACTGAGGCCTCACTGTCGGGGGAATATTGAACAGACTGTCCCGGGACTGAGGCCTCACTGTCGGGGGAATATTGAACAGACTGTCCTGGGACTGAGGTCACACTGTCGGGGGAATATTGAACAGACTGTCCCGGGACTGAGGTCACACTGTCGGGGGGGGGGGTGGAATATTGAACAGACTGTCACGGGACTGAGGCCTCACTGTCGGGGGAATATTGAACAGACTGTCACGGGACTGATGTCACACTGTCGGGGGAATATTGAACAGACTGTCCTGGGACTGAGGTCACACTGTCGGGGGGGGGGCGGGGGGGGGGAATATTGAACAGACTGTCCTGGGACTGAGGCCACACTGTCGGGGGGGGGGTGGAATATTGAACTACTGTCACGGGACTGAGGCCTCACTGTCGGGGGAATATTGAACAGACTGTCACGGGACTGAGGTCACACTGTCGGGGGAATATTGAACAGACTGTCCTGGGACTGAGGTCACACTGTCGGGGGAGGGGGGGGAATATTGAACAGACTGTCCTGGGACTGAGGTCAAACTGTCAGGGGTGGGGGGGGAGTATTGAACAGACTGTCCTGGGACTGAGATCACACTGACGGGGGAATATTAAACAGACTGTCCCGGGACTGAGGTCACACTGTCGGGGGAATATTAAACAGACTGTCCCGGGACTGAGGTCACACTGTCGGGGGAATATTGAACAGACTGTCCCGGGACTGAGGCCTCACTGTCGGGGGAATATTGAACAGACTGTCCTGGGACTGAGGCCTCACTGTCCGAGGAATATTGAACAGACGGTCCCGGGACTGAGGCCTCACTGTCGGGGGAATATTGAACAGACTGTCCTGGGACTGAGGCCTCACTGTCGGGGGAATATTGAACAGACTGTCCCGGGACTGAGGTCACACTGTCGGGGGAATATTGAACAGACTGTCCCGGGACTGAGGCCTCACTGTCGGGGGAATATTGAACAAACGGTCCCGGGACTGAGGCCTCACTGTTGGTGGAATATTGAACAGACTGTCCCGGGACTGAGGTCACTCTGTCGGGGGGGGGGAATATTGAACAGACTGTCCCGGGACTGAGGCCTCACTGTCGGGGGAATATTGAACAGACTGTCCCGGGACTGAGGCCTCACTGTCGGGGGAATATTGAACAGACTGTCCTGGGACTGAGGCCTCACTGTCGGGGGAATATTGAACAGACTGTCCTGGGACTGAGGCCTCACTGTCGGGGGAATATTGAACAGACTGTCCTGGGACTGAGGCCTCACTGTCGGGGGAATATTGAACAGACTGTCCCGGGACTGAGGTCACACTATCGGGGGGGGGGAATATTGAACAGACTGTCCCGGGACTGAGGTCACACTGTCGGGGGAATATTGAACAGACTGTCCTGGGACTGAGGTCACACTGTCGGGGGAATATTGAACAGACTGTCCCGGGACTGAGGTCACACTATCGGGGGGGGGGAATATTGAACAGACTGTCCTGGGACTGAGGCCTCACTGTCGGGGGAATATTGAACAGACTGTCCCGGGACTGAGTTACACTATCGGGGGGGGGGAATATTGAACAGACTGTCCCGGGACTGAGGTCACACTGTCGGGGGAATATTGAACAGACTGTCCTGGGACTGAGGCCTCACTGTCGGGGGAATATTGAACAGACTGTCCCGGGACTGAGGTCACACTGTCGGGGGAATATTGAACAGACTGTCCCGGGACTGAGGCCTCACTGTCGGGGGAATATTGAACAGACTGTCCCGGGACTGAGGCCTCACTGTCGGGGGAATATTGAACAGACTGTCCTGGGACTGAGGTCACACTGTCGGGGGAATATTGAACAGACTGTCCTGGGACTGAGGCCTCACTGTCGGGGGAATATTGAACAGACTGTCCCGGGACTGAGGCCTCACTGTCGGGGGAATATTGAACAGACTGTCCCTTGACTGAGGTCACACTGTCGGGGGAATATTGAACAGACTGTCCCGGGACTGAGGCCTCACTGTCGGGGGAATATTGAACAGACTGTCCTGGGACTGAGGCCTCACTGTCGGGGGAATATTGAACAGACTGTCCTGGGACTGAGGCCTCACTGTCGGGGGAATATTGAACAGACTGTCCTGGGACTGAGGCCTCAGTGTCGGGGGAATGTTGAACAGACTGTCCTGGGACTGAGGTCACACTATCGGGGGGGGGGAATATTGAACAGACTGTCCCGGGACTGAGGTCACACTGTCGGGGGAATATTGAACAGACTGTCCTGGGACTGAGGTCACACTGTCGGGGGAATATTGAACAGACTGTCCCGGGACTGAGGTCACACTATCGGGGGGGGGGAATATTGAACAGACTGTCCTGGGACTGAGGCCTCACTGTCGGCGGAATATTGAACAGACTGTCCCGGGACTGAGGTCACACTATCGGGGGGGGGGAATATTGAACAGACTGTCCCGGGACTGAGGTCACACTGTCGGGGGAATATTGAACAGACTGTCCCGGGACTGAGGCCTCACTGTCGGGGGAATATTGAACAGACTGTCCCGGGACTGAGGCCTCACTGTCGGGGGAATATTGAACAGACTGTCCTGGGACTGAGGTCACACTGTCGGGGAGGGAATATTGAACAGACTGTCCCGGGACTGAGGTCACACTGTCCGGGGGGGGGGTGGAATATTGAACAGACTGTCACGGGACTGAGGCCTCACTGTCGGGGGAATATTGAACAGACTGTCCTGGGACTGAGGTCACACTGTCTGGGGGGGGGGCGGGGGGGGGGGAATATTGAACAGACTGTCCTGGGACTGAGGCCACACTGTCGGGGGGGGGGTGGAATATTGAACAGACTGTCCTGGGACTGAGGCCACACTGTCGGGGGGGGGGTGGAATATTGAACTACTGTCACGGGACTGAGGCCTCACTGTCGGGGGAATATTGAACAGACTGTCCTGGGACTGAGGTCACACTGTCGGGGGAATATTGAACAGACTGTCCTGGGACTGAGGTCACACTGTCGGGGGAGGGGGGGGAATATTGAACAGACTGTCCTGGGACTGAGGCCTCACTGTCGGGGGAATATTGAACAGACTGTCCCGGGACTGAGGCCTCACTGTCGGGGGAATATTGAACAGACTGTCCTGGGACTGAGGCCTCACTGTCCGAGGAATATTGAACAGACGGTCCCGGGACTGAGGCCTCACTGTCGGGGGAATATTGAACAGACTGTCCTGGGACTGAGGCCTCACTGTCGGGGGAATATTGAACAGACTGTCCCGGGACTGAGGCCTCACTGTCGGGGGAATATTGAACAAACGGTCCCGGGACTGAGGCCTCACTGTTGGTGGAATATTGAACAGACTGTCCTGGGACTGAGGTCACTCTGTCGGGGGGGGGGGAATATTGAACAGACTGTCCTGGGACTGAGGCCTCACTGTCGTGGGAATATTGAACAGACTGTCCCGGGACTGAGGCCTCACTGTCGGGGGAATATTGAACAGACTGTCCTGGGACTGAGGTCACACTGTCGGGGGTGGAATATTGAACAAACGGTCCCGGGACTGAGGTCACACTGTCGGGGGAATATTGAACAGACTGTCCTGGGACTGAGGTCACACTGTCGGGGGAGGGGGGGGAATATTGAACAGACTGTCCTGGGACTGAGGTCAAACTGTCAGGGGTGGGGGGGGAGTATTGAACAGACTGTCCTGGGACTGAGGCCTCACTGTCGGGGGAATATTAAACAGACTGTCCCGGGACTGAGGTCACACTGTCGGGGGAATATTGAACAGACTGTCCCGGGACTGAGGCCTCACTGTCGGGGGAATATTGAACAGACTGTCCTGGGACTGAGGCCTCACTGTCCGAGGAATATTGAACAGACGGTCCCGGGACTGAGGCCTCACTGTCGGGGGAATATTGAACAGACTGTCCTGGGACTGAGGCCTCACTGTCGGGGGAATATTGAACAGACTGTCCCGGGACTGAGGTCACACTGTCGGGGGAATATTGAACAGACTGTCCCGGGACTGAGGCCTCACTGTCGGGGGAATATTGAACAAACGGTCCCGGGACTGAGGCCTCACTGTTGGTGGAATATTGAACAGACTGTCCCGGGACTGAGGTCACTCTGTCGGGGGGGGGGGAATATTGAACAGACTGTCCTGGGACTGAGGCCTCACTGTCGTGGGAATATTGAACAGACTGTCCTGGGACTGAGGCCTCACTGTCGGGGGAATATTGAACAGACTGTCCCGGGACTGAGGCCTCACTGTCGGGGGAATATTGAACAGACTGTCCCTTGACTGAGGTCACACTGTCGGGGGAATATTGAACAGACTGTCCCGGGACTGAGGCCTCACTGTCGGGGGAATATTGAACAGACTGTCCTGGGACTGAGGCCTCACTGTCGGGGGAATATTGAACAGACTGTCCTGGGACTGAGGCCTCACTGTCGGGGGAATATTGAACAGACTGTCCTGGGACTGAGGCCTCACTGTCGGGGGAATATTGAACAGACTGTCCCGGGACTGAGGTCACACTATCGGGGGGGGGGAATATTGAACAGACTGTCCCGGGACTGAGGTCACACTGTCGGGGGAATATTGAACAGACTGTCCTGGGACTGAGGTCACACTATCGGGGGGGGGGAATATTGAACAGACTGTCCTGGGACTGAGGCCTCACTGTCGGGGGAATATTGAACAGACTGTCCCGGGACTGAGGTCACACTATCGGGGGGGGGGAATATTGAACAGACTGTCCCGGGACTGAGGTCACACTGTCGGGGGAATATTGAACAGACTGTCCTGGGACTGAGGCCTCACTGTCGGGGGAATATTGAACAGACTGTCCCGGGACTGAGGCCTCACTGTCGGGGGAATATTGAACAGACTGTCCTGGGACTGAGGCCTCACTGTCGGGGGAATATTGAACAGACTGTCCCGGGACTGAGGCCTCACTGTCGGGGGAATATTGAACAGACTGTCCCGGGACTGAGGCCTCACTGTCGGGGGAATATTGAACAGACTGTCCTGGGACTGAGGTCACTCTGTCGGGGGGGGGGGAATATTGAACAGACTGTCCTGGGACTGAGGCCTCACTGTCGTGGGAATATTGAACAGACTGTCCCGGGACTGAGGCCTCACTGTCGGGGGAATATTGAACAGACTGTCCTGGGACTGAGGTCACACTGTCGGGGGTGGAATATTGAACAAACGGTCCCGGGACTGAGGTCACACTGTCGGGGGAATATTGAACAGACTGTCCTGGGACTGAGGTCACACTGTCGGGGGAGGGGGGGGAATATTGAACAGACTGTCCTGGGACTGAGGTCAAACTGTCAGGGGTGGGGGGGGAGTATTGAACAGACTGTCCTGGGACTGAGGCCTCACTGTCGGGGGAATATTAAACAGACTGTCCCGGGACTGAGGTCACACTGTCGGGGGAATATTGAACAGACTGTCCCGGGACTGAGGCCTCACTGTCGGGGGAATATTGAACAGACTGTCCTGGGACTGAGGCCTCACTGTCCGAGGAATATTGAACAGACGGTCCCGGGACTGAGGCCTCACTGTCGGGGGAATATTGAACAGACTGTCCTGGGACTGAGGCCTCACTGTCGGGGGAATATTGAACAGACTGTCCCGGGACTGAGGTCACACTGTCGGGGGAATATTGAACAGACTGTCCCGGGACTGAGGCCTCACTGTCGGGGGAATATTGAACAAACGGTCCCGGGACTGAGGCCTCACTGTTGGTGGAATATTGAACAGACTGTCCCGGGACTGAGGTCACTCTGTCGGGGGGGGGGGAATATTGAACAGACTGTCCTGGGACTGAGGCCTCACTGTCGTGGGAATATTGAACAGACTGTCCTGGGACTGAGGCCTCACTGTCGGGGGAATATTGAACAGACTGTCCCGGGACTGAGGCCTCACTGTCGGGGGAATATTGAACAGACTGTCCCTTGACTGAGGTCACACTGTCGGGGGAATATTGAACAGACTGTCCCGGGACTGAGGCCTCACTGTCGGGGGAATATTGAACAGACTGTCCTGGGACTGAGGCCTCACTGTCGGGGGAATATTGAACAGACTGTCCTGGGACTGAGGCCTCACTGTCGGGGGAATATTGAACAGACTGTCCTGGGACTGAGGCCTCACTGTCGGGGGAATATTGAACAGACTGTCCCGGGACTGAGGTCACACTATCGGGGGGGGGGAATATTGAACAGACTGTCCCGGGACTGAGGTCACACTGTCGGGGGAATATTGAACAGACTGTCCTGGGACTGAGGTCACACTATCGGGGGGGGGGAATATTGAACAGACTGTCCTGGGACTGAGGCCTCACTGTCGGGGGAATATTGAACAGACTGTCCCGGGACTGAGGTCACACTATCGGGGGGGGGGAATATTGAACAGACTGTCCCGGGACTGAGGTCACACTGTCGGGGGAATATTGAACAGACTGTCCTGGGACTGAGGCCTCACTGTCGGGGGAATATTGAACAGACTGTCCCGGGACTGAGGCCTCACTGTCGGGGGAATATTGAACAGACTGTCCTGGGACTGAGGCCTCACTGTCGGGGGAATATTGAACAGACTGTCCCGGGACTGAGGCCTCACTGTCGGGGGAATATTGAACAGACTGTCCCGGGACTGAGGCCTCACTGTCGGGGGAATATTGAACAGACTGTCCTGGGACTGAGGTCACACTGTCGGGGGAATATTGAACAGACTGTCCTGGGACTGAGGTCACACTGTCGGGGGAATATTGAACAGACTGTCCTGGGACTGAGGTCACACTGTCGGGGGAATATTGAACAGACTGTCCTGGGACTGAGGTCACACTGTCGGGGGAATATTGAACAGACTGTCCTGGGACTGAGGTCACACTGTCGGGGGAGGGGGGGGAATATTGAACAGACTGTCCTGGGACTGAGGTCAAACTGTCGGGGGTGGGGGGGGAGTATTGAACAGACTGTCCTGGGACTGAGATCACACTGACGGGGGAATATTAAACAGACTGTCCCGGGACTGAGGTCACACTGTCGGGGGAATATTAAACAGACTGTCCCGGGACTGAGGTCACACTGTCGGGGGAATATTGAACAGACTGTCCCGGGACTGAGGCCTCACTGTCGGGTGAATATTGAACAGACTGTCCTGGGACTGAGGCCTCACTGTCCGAGGAATATTGAACAGACGGTCCCGGGACTGAGGCCTCACTGTCGGGGGAATATTGAACAGACTGTCCCGGGACTGAGGTCACACTATCGGGGGGGGGGAATATTGAACAGACTGTCCCGGGACTGAGGTCACACTGTCGGGGGAATATTGAACAGACTGTCCTGGGACTGAGGTCACACTGTCGGGGGAATATTGAACAGACTGTCCCGGGACTGAGGTCACACTATCGGGGGGGGGGGAATATTGAACAGACTGTCCTGGGACTGAGGCCTCACTGTCGGGGGAATATTGAACAGACTGTCCCGGGACTGAGGTCACACTATCGGGGGGGGGGAATATTGAACAGACTGTCCCGGGACTGAGGTCACACTGTCGGGGGAATATTGAACAGACTGTCCTGGGACTGAGGCCTCACTGTCGGGGGAATATTGAACAGACTGTCCCGGGACTGAGGCCTCACTGTCGGGGGAATATTGAACAGACTGTCCTGGGACTGAGGTCACACTGTCGGGGGAATATTGAACAGACTGTCCCGGGACTGAGGCCTCACTGTCGGGGGAATATTGAACAGACTGTCCCGGGACTGAGGCCTCACTGTCGGGGGAATATTGAACAGACTGTCCTGGGACTGAGGTCACACTGTCGGGGAGGGAATATTGAACAGACTGTCCCGGGACTGAGGTACACTGTCGGGGGGGGGGGTGGAATATTGAACAGACTGTCACGGGACTGAGGCCTCACTGTCGGGGGAATATTGAACAGACTGTCACGGGACTGATGTCACACTGTCGGGGGAATATTGAACAGACTGTCCTGGGACTGAGGTCACACTGTCGGCGGGGGGGCGGGGGGGGGGGGAATATTGAACAAACTGTCCTGGGACTGAGGCCACACTGTCGGGGGGGGGGTGGAATATTGAACAGACTGTCACGGGACTGAGGCCTCACTGTCGGGGGAATATTGAACAGACTGTCACGGGACTGAGGTCACACTGTCGGGGGAGGGGGGGGAATATTGAACAGACTGTCCTGGGACTGAAGTCACACTGTCGGGTGGGGAATATTGAACAGACTGTCCTGGGACTGAGGTCACACTGTCGGGGGAGGGGGGGGAATATTGAACAGACTGTCCTGGGACTGAGGTCAAACTGTCGGGGGTGGGGGGGGAGTATTGAACAGACTGTCCTGGGACTGAGATCACACTGACGGGGGAATAATAAACAGACTGTCCCGGGACTGAGGTCACACTGTCGGGGGAATATTAAACAGACTGTCCCGGGACTGAGGTCACACTGTCGGGGGAATATTGAACAGACTGTCCCGGGACTGAGGCCTCACTGTCGGGTGAATATTGAACAGACTGTCCTGGGACTGAGGCCTCACTGTCCGAGGAATATTGAACAGACGGTCCCGGGACTGAGGCCTCACTGTCGGGGGAATATTGAACAGACTGTCCTGGGACTGAGGCCTCACTGTCGGGGGAATATTGAACAGACTGTCCCGGGACTGAGGTCACACTGTCGGGGGAATATTGAACAGACTGTCCCGGGACTGAGGCCTCACTGTCGGGGGAATATTGAACAAACGGTCCCGGGACTGAGGCCTCACTGTTGGTGGAATATTGAACAGACTGTCCCGGGACTGAGGTCACTCTGTCGGGGGGGGGGGGGAATATTGAACAGACTGTCCTGGGACTGAGGCCTCACTTTCGGGGGAATATTGAACAGACTGTCCTGGGGCTGAGGTCACACTGTCGGGGGAATATTGAACAGACTGTCCCGGGACTGAGGTCACACTGTCGGGGGAATATTGAACAGACTGTCCCGGGACTGAGGCCTCACTGTCGGGGGAATATTGAACAAACGGTCCCGGGACTGAGGCCTCACTGTTGGTGGAATATTGAACAGACTGTCCCGGGACTGAGGTCACTCTGTCGGGGGGGGGGGAATATTGAACAGACTGTCCTGGGACTGAGGCCTCACTTTCGGGGGAATATTGATCAGACTGTCCCGGGACTGAGGTCACACTGTCGGGGGGGGGAATATTGATCAGACTGTCCTGGGACTGAGGTCACACTGTCGGGGGGGGAATATTGATCAGACTGTCCTGGGACTGAGGTCACACTGTCGGGGGGGGGAATATTGATCAGACTGTCCTGGGACTGAGGTCACACTGTCGGGGGGGGGCGAATATTGATCAGACTGTCCCCGTACTGAGGCCACACTGTCGGGGGGGGAATATTGATCAGACTGTCCTGGGACTGAGGTCACACTGTCGGGGGGGGAATATTGATCAGACTGTCCTGGGACTGAGGTCACACTGTCGGGGGGGGGCGAATATTGATCAGACTGTCCTGGGACTGAGGTCAAACCGTCGGGGGGGGGGTGAATATTGAACAGACTGTCCCGGGACTGAGGCCTCACTGTCGGGGGAATATTGAACAGACTGTCCTGGGACTGAGGTCACACTGTCGGGGGAATATTGAACAGACTGTCCCGGGACTGAGGCCTCACTGTCGGTGGAATATTGAACAGACTGTCCTGGGACTGAGGCCTCACTGTCGGGGGAATATTGAACAGACTGTCCCGGGACTGAGGTCACACTGTCGGCGGAATATTGAACAGACTGTCCTGGGACTGAGGTCACACTGTCGGGGGAATATTGAACAGACTGTCCTGGGACTGAGGCCTCACTGTCGGGGGAATATTGAACAGACTGTCCCGGGACTGAGGTCACACTGTCGGCGGAATATTGAACAGACTGTCCTGGGACTGAGGTCACACTGTCGGGGGAATATTGAACAGACTGTCCCGGGACTGAGGTCACACTGTCGGGGAGGGAATATTGAACAGACTCTCCGGGGACTGAGGTCACACTGTCGGGGGAATATTGAACAGACTGTCCTGGGACTGAGGTCACACTGTCGGGGAGGGAATATTGAACAGACTGTCCTGGGACTGAGGTCACACTGTCGGGGGAATATTGAACAGACTGTCCTGGGACTGAGGTCACACTGTCGGGGGAATATTGAACAGACTGTCCCGGGACTGAGGTCACACTGTCGGGGGAATATTGAACAGACTGTCCTGGGACTGAGGTCACACTGTCGGGGAGGGAATATTGAACAGACTGTCCTGGGACTGAGGCCTCACTGTCGGGGGAATATTGAACAGACTGTCCCGGGACTGAGGCCTCACTGTCGGGGGAATATTGAACAGACTGTCCCGGGACTGAGGCCTCACTGTCGGGGGGGGGGAATATTGAACAGACTGTCCCGGGACTGAGGCCTCACTGTCGGGGGGGGGTGGAATATTGAACAGACTGTCCTGGGACTGAGGCCTCACTGTCGGGGGAATATTGAACAGACTGTCCCGGGACTGAGGTCACACTGTCGGGGGAATATTGAACAGACTGTCCCGGGACTGAGGTCACACTGTCGGGGGAATTTTGAACAGACTGTCCCGGGACTGAGGCCTCACTGTCGGTGGAATATTGAACAGACTGTCCTGGGACTGAGGCCTCACTGTCGCGGGAATATTGAACAGACTGTCCTGGGACTGAGGTCACACTGTCGGGGGAATATTGAACAGACTGTCCTGGGACTGAGGCCTCACCTTCGGGGGAATATTGAACAGACTGTCCTGGGGCTGAGGTCACACTGTCGGGGGGGGAATATTGAACAGACTGTCCTGGGACTGAGGCCACACTTTCGGGGGGGGGCGAATATTGATCAGACTGTCCTGGGACTGAGGTCACACTGTCGGGGGGGGGGGAACATTGAACAGACTGTCCCGGGACTGAGGTCACATTGTCGGGCGAATATTGAACAGACTGTCCTGGGACTGAGGCCTCACTGTCGGGGGAATATTGAACAGACTGTCCCGGGACTGAGGCCTCACTGTCGGGCGAATATTGAACAGACTGTCCCGGGACTGAGGCCTCACTGTCGGGCGAATATTGAACAGACTGTCCCGGGACTGAGGCCTCACTGTCGGGGGAATATTGAACAGATTGTCCCGGGACTGAGGTCACACTGTCGGGGGAATATTGAACAGACTGTCCTGGGACTGAGGCCTCACTGTTGGGGGGGGAATATTGAACAGACTGTCCCATGACTGAGGTCACACTGTCGGGGGAATATTGAACAGACTGTCCTGGGACTGAGGTCACACTGTCGGGGGAATATTGAACAGACTGTCCTGGGACTGAGGTCACACTGTCGGGGGAATATTGAACAGACTGTCCTGGGACTGAGGTCACACTGTCGGGGGAATATTGAACAGACTGTCCCGGGACTGAGGTCACACTGTCGGGGAGGGAATATTGAACAGACTGTCCCGGGACTGAGGTCACACTGTCGGGGGAATATTGAACAGACTGTCCTGGGACTGAGGTCACACTGTCGGGGGAATATTGAACAGACTGTCCCGGGACTGAGGCCTCACTGTCGGGGGAATATTGAACAAACGGTCCCGGGACTGAGGCCTCACTGTTGGTGGAATATTGAACAGACTGTCCCGGGACTGAGGTCACTCTGTCGGGGGGGGGGGGGAATATTGAACAGACTGTCCTGGGACTGAGGCCTCACTTTCGGGGGAATATTGAACAGACTGTCCTGGGGCTGAGGTCACACTGTCGGGGGAATATTGAACAGACTGTCCCGGGACTGAGGTCACACTGTCGGGGGAATATTGAACAGACTGTCCCGGGACTGAGGCCTCACTGTCGGGGGAATATTGAACAAACGGTCCCGGGACTGAGGCCTCACTGTTGGTGGAATATTGAACAGACTGTCCCGGGACTGAGGTCACTCTGTCGGGGGGGGGGAATATTGAACAGACTGTCCTGGGACTGAGGCCTCACTTTCGGGGGAATATTGATCAGACTGTCCCGGGACTGAGGTCACACTGTCGGGGGGGGGAATATTGATCAGACTGTCCTGGGACTGAGGTCACACTGTCGGGGGGGGAATATTGATCTGACTGTCCTGGGACTGAGGTCACACTGTCGGGGGGGGGAATATTGATCAGACTGTCCTGGGACTGAGGTCACACTGTCGGGGGGGGGGCGAATATTGATCAGACTGTCCCCGTACTGAGGCCACACTGTCGGGGGGGGAATATTGATCAGACTGTCCTGGGACTGAGGTCACACTGTCGGGGGGGGAATATTGATCAGACTGTCCTGGGACTGAGGTCACACTGTCGGGGGGGGGCGAATATTGATCAGACTGTCCTGGGACTGAGGTCAAACCGTCGGGGGGGGGGTGAATATTGAACAGACTGTCCCGGGACTGAGGCCTCACTGTCGGGGGAATATTGAACAGACTGTCCTGGGACTGAGGCCTCACTGTCGGGGGAATATTGAACAGACTGTCCCGGGGACTGAGGTCACACTGTCGGGGGAATATTGAACAGACTGTCCTGGGACTGAGGTCACACTGTCGGCGGAATATTGAACAGACTGTCCCGGGACTGAGGTCACTCTGTCGGGGGGGGGGGGGGAATATTGAACAGACTGTCCTGGGACTGAGGCCTCACTTTCGGGGGAATATTGAACAGACTGTCCTGGGGCTGAGGTCACACTGTCGGGGGAATATTGAACAGACTGTCCCGGGACTGAGGTCACACTGTCGGGGGAATATTGAACAGACTGTCCCGGGACTGAGGCCTCACTGTCGGGGGAATATTGAACAAACGGTCCCGGGACTGAGGCCTCACTGTTGGTGGAATATTGAACAGACTGTCCCGGGACTGAGGTCACTCTGTCGGGGGGGGGGAATATTGAACAGACTGTCCTGGGACTGAGGCCTCACTTTCGGGGGAATATTGATCAGACTGTCCCGGGACTGAGGTCACACTGTCGGGGGGGGGAATATTGATCAGACTGTCCTGGGACTGAGGTCACACTGTCGGGGGGGGAATATTGATCAGACTGTCCTGGGACTGAGGTCACACTGTCGGGGGGGGGAATATTGATCAGACTGTCCTGGGACTGAGGTCACACTGTCGGGGGGGGGCGAATATTGATCAGACTGTCCCCGTACTGAGGCCACACTGTCGGGGGGGGGAAATTGATCAGACTGTCCTGGGACTGAGGTCACACTGTCGGGGGGGGAATATTGATCAGACTGTCCTGGGACTGAGGTCACACTGTCGGGGGGGGCGAATATTGATCAGACTGTCCTGGGACTGAGGTCAAACCGTCGGGGGGGGGGTGAATATTGAACAGACTGTCCCGGGACTGAGGCCTCACTGTCGGGGGAATATTGAACAGACTGTCCTGGGACTGAGGTCACACTGTCGGGGGAATATTGAACAGACTGTCCCGGGACTGAGGCCTCACTGTCGGTGGAATATTGAACAGACTGTCCTGGGACTGAGGCCTCACTGTCGGGGGAATATTGAACAGACTGTCCCGGGACTGAGGTCACACTGTCGGGGGAATATTGAACAGACTGTCCCGGGACTGAGGTCACACTGTCGGCGGAATATTGAACAGACTGTCCTGGGACTGAGGTCACACTGTCGGGGGAATATTGAACAGACTGTCCTGGGACTGAGGCCTCACTGTCGGGGGAATATTGAACAGACTGTCCCGGGACTGAGGTCACACTGTCGGCGGAATATTGAACAGACTGTCCTGGGACTGAGGTCACACTGTCGGGGGAATATTGAACAGACTGTCCCGGGACTGAGGTCACACTGTCGGGGAGGGAATATTGAACAGACTCTCCGGGGACTGAGGTCACACTGTCGGGGGAATATTGAACAGACTGTCCTGGGACTGAGGTCACACTGTCGGGGAGGGAATATTGAACAGACTGTCCTGGGACTGAGGTCACACTGTCGGGGGAATATTGAACAGACTGTCCTGGGACTGAGGTCACACTGTCGGGGGAATATTGAACAGACTGTCCCGGGACTGAGGTCACACTGTCGGGGGAATATTGAACAGACTGTCCTGGGACTGAGGTCACACTGTCGGGGAGGGAATATTGAACAGACTGTCCTGGGACTGAGGCCTCACTGTCGGGGGAATATTGAACAGACTGTCCCGGGACTGAGGCCTCACTGTCGGGGGAATATTGAACAGACTGTCCCTTGACTGAGGTCACACTGTCGGGGGAATATTGAACAGACTGTCCCGGGACTGAGGCCTCACTGTCGGGGGAATATTGAACAGACTGTCCCGGGACTGAGGCCTCACTGTCGGGGGGGGGGAATATTGAACAGACTGTCCCGGGACTGAGGCCTCACTGTCGGGGGGGGGTGGAATATTGAACAGACTGTCCTGGGACTGAGGCCTCACTGTCGGGGGAATATTGAACAGACTGTCCCGGGACTGAGGTCACACTGTCGGGGGAATATTGAACAGACTGTCCCGGGACTGAGGTCACACTGTCGGGGGAATTTTGAACAGACTGTCCCGGGACTGAGGCCTCACTGTCGGTGGAATATTGAACAGACTGTCCTGGGACTGAGGCCTCACTGTCGCGGGAATATTGAACAGACTGTCCTGGGACTGAGGTCACACTGTCGGGGGAATATTGAACAGACTGTCCTGGGACTGAGGCCTCACCTTCGGGGGAATATTGAACAGACTGTCCTGGGGCTGAGGTCACACTGTCGGGGGGGGAATATTGAACAGACTGTCCTGGGACTGAGGCCACACTTTCGGGGGGGGGCGAATATTGATCAGACTGTCCTGGGACTGAGGTCACACTGTCGGGGGGGGGGGGAACATTGAACAGACTGTCCCGGGACTGAGGTCACATTGTCGGGCGAATATTGAACAGACTGTGTAAGGGAAATTGTACTGGATATTGTATGAGTTTAGTATGAAATTCAGATTCACTTGTAAGGGAAATTGTACTGGATATTGTATGAGTTTAGTATGGAATTCAGATTCACAGGTTTTAGTAAAATGATAAAGTAGATTTAGGTATTAGTGAAATGATAAAGTAGATTTAGGTGAATAGTGAAATGAATATGTAACCTAAAGTAACTTCGTGTGACCTAATATAATCAAGTGTAGTCGATATGATTAAAGTGGAGGAACTAGAAGAACTAAAGAAGTAATATAGCAGTCACTGATTAGCAAAAGCAGACAATAGTCACTTAAGAAAACAAGAAAGACTGCTCGGTGGTTCAACTTAATAGCAGAGAGAATGTTTTCTTCTAAAAACACATTAGTAGACTATAAATCAGCAGGGGGGATGTCTTTTCTTCTAAACACATTCGCCTTAGCTTACAAAACCACGATTATTGTACAAACAGAAAAGTTCAGATAACAGCAAGAGTTATAACCACCATGGTTTAAGAAACGAAGAGATATAACAGTGAACGACCGATTGCAAAGAAAACAGATAAAGTGTCAACTAAAAATAATGATGGCCAAAGAAAGAGCGGGCTGTAGGGTAAGATTACAACCAAGGACAGGCAGTAAAAGGGAGATAAGGATCTTGAGATAGGAGGCTGAAATGTACATAAAAGATTGTAAGCCCAAGAGCTCTTTGGAGTGTTCCGGACGCCCCCGGCTTTATCTCTTATGCTGAGAAATAAAGTCTTTTGCTTGAAAGATCGCTGCTCAGACTCTCTGTTTTAAACTGATGTGAACGAATTGTCGTCCTGGGGAACCACGACAAAATTGGCGCTGCGAGCAGGGTTGGTGAGAGATCGCCCAGAAAAGCATCTGGAAGGAGTAGCGGAGACGGTGGTCCAACCGGAACCGAGAAGTCCCCAGCCGGCCTTCTGTCAACAAGGTAAGCAGACTTGCATGCATGTAAATCCTTGTTGTCAGAAAGGGGTTTTCTCGAGGCCCGGTGCACCCGGCTCTCTGCTGGTCCTGGATCTCCCCAACCCAAAAAGATATCCTGCACAGGTAAAACCAAATTGTGTAAAAATTTTGAGAGACTGAGTCTGATCCGAAGAGCAGAATTTTTGCATGCAAAAGCGCGCTGCGAATACTGTATTGTCTGTGAATGGGTAAAAAGTGAGACGGGAAAAAGGCCGAAAGCTAAAGTAATGCAATTAGGTTAAGTCAAGCGGTTTGGAGCGGGTTTTTCAGGTCACGACTTGCCCAGAAGAGAGTAAGTGTGGGAAAACCTGCCAGTCCAAACCTACCCAGGACCTCGGGTAAGGGACGTCAACCGAGAGGGAGAGAGATCAGTGAGAGATCACTCTCTGACCTAATACAGTAGCCAAAAGCACAGGAGTGGATTTTAACCACAGGAAAGGGGAGTAGCAGCTAGAATAGAGGAAGTAAAAGACCAGTTTGAACAAACTGGTCTGAGACAACAGCGTGAAGGACAGAAATAAGAGAGAGAGTCGGAATATAGGTAGGGTAATAACTAACAACTTGAAAAATTACCCTGACAAAACTGCCTGGTGACAAGATTGAAAATAACTAATCTTTGAATAATAACAAAAACGGAAGCAACACTGGATTGGAAAAAGATTACACACATAATTAACTTAGAGGAGATAAAGAATGAGTGGCCGTATGTAAAATGGGAAAGAGTAGTCGATAGGAATTGGATAGACGAAATAAAATTGGAAACCCTAGAGAAATTAATAAAGGGATCTGACCGATACAGGATTCTTATACACATAGACGAGCAAGTGAAAACCTACTACCCTCTGGCCCGGGAGAGGAAGATAGTGCCGGGACAGGGGACTACGGGGAAGTGGATATCAGGACCCCGGTTAGAATTACAGATAGTGGCAAAAGAAATCCAAAGGAAAGGTAAACAGGGGACTGAGCACGGAAAAACAATACAGCAAGTAATAATCACTGTGATACCTAACTCTGACAGATTAAGTGACAAAAATTGTGACAGTGATCCAAAAAGACGAGTAATGGCGCACCAAGTTAAGACACCAGTGGAGATATTAGGGGATAAGTTCCCAGCCCTTAGGGGAGATATAGAACACGTCTCTAAAAAATGGGCCAAAAGAACAAATAAGAGCAATACACAGTGGCCGGAGGAAGGCACATGGTCCATAGAGAGGTGTGAGGACCAGAAGGGAATGATAAAGAACTATAAGATTAAGGATAAATCGAGCAAAAGAAGGGAAAAGCGAGAAAAGGAGTTAGAGATATTAGCCCTATTCCAACAAGAAGGGAAAGAGAGAAGAGGGGTATGGAGGGGAGGTAGAATGCAGATGCCAGTACAACTTGAGGAAAAAGCAAAATTGGAAGATCCAAACGTAGCCCCACCCCCATACTTAGAGAAACAGAGCTCCACGGGACTGTACCCAGTTATATCAGGCACAATGAATTTTGAGGGAGAATATGACATAGAACAGATGACGAAGGCGGGAAAGGCACCCACCTGTAAAGTTTCCAGATGTGGATAGGAGAGGGAAAAGGGTATTCCCGGTGATTCTGAAGGGTGGCAGACCGCAGTATATCCCTTGGTCAGGTCAGGATTTGCCTAATTTAATTAATGAATTACCCAATATTTTGGATGGGGCTGGAAGGTGGATTGGACAGTTGGAGGCAGGGATGGTGGGAAAAAGGATGGCACTGGGCGACATCAAAGCTCTCCTGACAAAGGTGCTAGGAATGGACCAAATGGCGGAAGTAATGAGATGTGCTGGCATCCCGACCGCAGCTTATGACCCAGCGGTGGATGGGATACTAATGGACCAGTACCGCCAAGACATCTGGCAGGCACTGCGGGATATGTACCCCAATCGAATGGATGTAAAAACCCTAAAGGGAGAGCCACTGGGTGAGGAGGAGAATGCAGCTGTGTATGTGGAGAATCAATTAAAAAGGTGGAGAAGGGACACGGAGAGGGACATTCTAATAGACCCACTGACCAACTCCATGTTCCGGGCTGCAATCCTCGAGGGCTTGCCAGCCCCAGCTAAGACAAGGCTGGAGGAAGTGGTGGGCTTGGACTCAAAAAATTACCGAGAGTTTGTGGATTATGTTGCCCATGCAGTAGAGAGACATCGCAAAGATGAAAAGGATGCAGACAAACAGCTGAAGGAGGTACAACGTAAACTCCTTCAGGCACAGTTGGAGGAGATCAAAAGCAAGGATAAACTGAAGGCAAAAGAGGATCTCGCACCCAGAAAAATAGCACCAATGATGGTGGAGCAAAAGCCAGAGGAAATACCTGCACTAATCAAAGGGGGGAGCGGAGATGGAGGCCAGCCCGTCATAACCTATAACATTTCTGCCTTCCCACTGTCCATGAACCCAGGAGCCTATGGCCTAAATTATCAAAACCCATACGCCCTGCAAAGTCAGACTGACTGGAATAGAAATGGGAAAGGACAGGGAGGTGGTAGGCCACCCTATCAGAATCAGAGAGGACAGGGACAGGTTAATCATCAGACTCCGAGACAGGGACCACTGCCTGGCCCTTCAGGTGTGTGTTGGGGGTGCGGGGAGGCAGGGCACATAAAAAGGAATTGCCCGCGGAATTTCCCCAGACAGGGAGAAAACCAGCAGCAGACAGGCCAACAATTGATCCAAGGATCGCCAAACAGCATCCCGATGTTTCAAGGGCCGGTAAACCATCAGAATTCCCCATAGGGAGGCCCAGAGAACCCCGAAATGGTAGGACAGTACGTACAGATAACAGAAACTGCAGAGCAGGAACCTATAGTTAACGTTAGAGTAGGAGGGATCGAGGTCCCCATGATGATAGACACCGGCGCCACATGTACGTGCATGCAAACAAAATATGCGGATCACTTACCATTGTCAAACCAGTTTGTAAAAACTGTGGGGTTCTCGGGGAAAGTAACATTAGCTCGAATGACGACGCCGGTGCCTGTTACCATTGGAAATAAGACAACCCATGTACCTATTTTAGTATGTGATAAAACTCCTTTAAATCTATTGGGAAGGGATGCAATCCTAGGTTTAGGACTGAAATTAGAATGCACTGAACAAGGAATTGATTTGATGGGAATGTATCCACTTGAAATACCAGGAAAGGAAGGGGTTAATGTATATTGGTTGGGAGATATAGAGGAACAAGTTAAAAAACAGATATGGGAAGTTTGGGGAAAGCTTATAAACACTTGGGTTCCACAAGCCAAATGGCCAAGAACAGAATTACACAGTACAATGATATTTGATGAAGGGCAGGAACCTGAGATACAGGAGAAATGGGAAAGGGAGGCAGGACGAGAACAGGAAATAAAGTCAGGAAGTATTTTAATCGGACTAGAGGGAGTAGCCCTCACAATTGTTAGGAATGAATGGGTTAACAAATGGTTCTCTGTATCTGGGGCGGAGCCACATGTCACATTGAAAGTGAATCCGGGATACAGATCAAAAGACCTAGGACCAATGGTGTTGAGAGCACAAGATTTAGAATTTGTCCAGACAGACAATGTAGATATTTGGACGTCCAGCAATGGACAAATGACGAAAATAATTTTGGATGTTAAAATGCTTGGGAAACCGAAGCACTTAACAATAGGAGTGCAAATCGAGAAACAGGAACTGGAGTGGAGAGAGAGGTTAGAGCAGGATTTGAACTCCCTCCCGCAGGAGTTGTGGTCCAGACAGGACACGGATGTAGGGAGGGTCAAAAACGCTAATCCAGTTGAAGTCAGATTAAAGATAGGACGTCAGGGACCGTATAGGCCGCAATACCCAATCAAGACAGAAGCAATTGAAGGAATTAGAGGGACAATTAAGGGATTGATAGAAGCAGGGGTATTAAAAGAAACCCGGAGCAGGTGTAATACACCGCTACTACCAGTGAAAAAGGCGGACAGAGAAAAATGGAGATTGGTGCATGATCTAAGGGCAATTAATGAGGTAGTGGAAGATATGCCAGCAGAGGTTCCAAACCCTTATACCTTGATGACAAATATACCACCTGAAAGTAGATGGTTTACTGTAATAGACCTATGTTCGGCATTTTTTAGTGTGCCACTAGCTCAAGAAAGTCAGTATCTCTTTGCATTTACGTACGAGGGGAAACAATACACATACAATAGGATGCCCCAAGGATTTAAACATTCCCCACATGTATTCAATCAGGTGTTGAGAGCAGATTTAGAAGGAATACAGTTGGAAGGAACACTGATACAATATGTGGATGATTTATTATTATGCACAGGAACACAAGAACAGTGCAGGAAGGATAGTTTAAAACTATTGGAAAGACTAGCAGAAGGGGGCCATAAAGTTTCCAGGAAAAAGCTGCAGCTGTGCCAGAAAAAGGTAGAATACTTGGGAAGAGAAATATCAGCAGGACAGAAGGAGATAGCTTCACAGCAAATAGAAGCAGTACTAAAAGTTCCGAAACCACGGACGGTGGGACAAATGATGACATTTTTGGGAATGACAGGATTCAGTTCAGAATGGGTGGAAAGATATGCCGAAAAAACGCAGGCACTACGAAAGATAATGAAGGAGGCAGGGTGTGACGAATTAAAAGCCAAACTAAAATGGGATAAAGATGCTTCAGACGCATTTGAAAACGTGAAAAGAGAAATGGCACAGGCACCAGCATTGGCCTTACCGACCTATGACAAGCCCTTTGACTTATTTGTGAGTAACAGAGAAGCCGGATTTGCTACAGCAATGTTAATGCAGGAAAATTGCAAGGGTAGACGAAGGCAGGCTGTAGCATATTACAGTACCAAGCTAGACGACGTGGCAATGGGATACCCTCCGTGCTATCAAGGTCTGGCAGCAGCTTGGTGGGCGTACGAAAAGGCAGCTACGGTCACAATGGGATATCCGATAAACATACATGTATACCATAAGGTCGCTGAATTGATTGAGCAAGGAAAATTTGTGCTGACACCTGCTAGGATCCATCATTATCGAATGCTAACCACATTTCCAGATATCACGATAATAAAGTGTAACAGAGTAAATCCAGCTGATTACATGCCATTACCTCATGAAGGAGAAGAACATGAATGCTTAAGAGAAGCAAAAACATTTATGAAACTGAGAAAAGATTTAAGAGCAGAGGGACTAGTGACAGAAGGGAAAAGGATACTGTATGTAGATGGCTCATGTTACAGGGATCACTTAGGAAACCACGCAGGCTATGCCATAGTTGAACAGAAAGGGGAAACACTTGAAGTCATAGAAGCAGAGAAATGTGAACAGCCCTGTTCAGCCCAACTGGCAGAACTTAAAGCATTGACCAGAGCATGTGAGCTAGCAAACGGGGAAGCATTGGAAATTTATACTGATTCAGCCTATGCCCACGGGGTCTGCCATCTGTTCGGGGCAATATGGAAGCAAAGGGGATTTATGAAAAGCGGAGGAGGACCAATACAACACGAAGGTCAAATCAGGGCTTTAATAAGGGCCATGATGGGTCCAAGGGAATTAGCCATAATTAAGTGTCAGGCGCATAAAAAGGGAGCAGACAGCATCACACAGGGAAACACCAAAGCCGACAAGGCAGCTAAAGAAGCGTCAGGATGCATTGAGGCTACGATAGCCCCAGTAGAAATAGCAAGGCCGCACCCAGGGCCAGGTACGGGGGATATCGAACCTCACATCACATTAGAGGATGTAGCACAATTACAGGAGGAAACCTCCGTAGCTGAAAAGGCAATGTGGAAAGATAGAGGAGCACTACAGGGACAACAGGACAGGATATGGAGAAATGGGGAGGGATTAGTCATAGCACCCACATCATTACTAACCGTACTAATTAGCGAAGCGCATGGAGTGGACCACTGTGCGAGAGGAGAAGTGGCTAGAAAGATCAAGAAGGAAGGATTCTGGTCACCATACCTGCAAAACTCGATTGACTACATACTAAGTCAGTGTGAGGTGTGTGCTCAGAATAACATCAGGAAGGGCATTACTGCCCCAATAGGGCATATACCCATTCCTGAAGGACCATTTAAACATCTATGCATGGACTATGTGGATATGGGAAAGGTGGTAAGAGGGAAAAGATACATGTTAGTGATTATTGATAGATTCAGCAGATGGATAGAAGCAACGCCATCCAAAGATCAAGGATCTGGAACGGTGATTAACTTCCTGTCAAAAGAAATTATCCCAAGATTTGGCATACCCACGCAATTAAGTTCAGACAATGGATCTGCTTTTATAGGAAGGGCACTGAGAGAGACACTCTCGGCACTCCGAGTAAAGCAGAAGTTTGGATGCGTATATCACCCTCAATCCCAAGGAATGGTGGAGAGAGCAAACGGGACCCTTAAGGCTAAAATAAGCAAAATTTGCAGTGAAACAGGGAAAAACTGGATAGATGCTCTGCCATTGGCTCTAATGCAATACAGGAGTCAGGAAAACAGAATCACACATTTGAGCCCTCATGAAATGATGACAGGAAGAGTAATGCCGGTACCCAAGATCAGGGGATCAGGAGGTCCTACGCTAGAATGTTTAGATCAAAGCACAAAAGAATATATACAACAATTAACTGTTATACATAGAACTATATTTGAACAGGAAAAAGCCAAGGAGGAGGAGAATCCGGTAACAGAACATCAGATCAAGCCTGGAGATCGAGTATACATCAGAAAGTTCCGGAGACGTTGGAACGAACCGAGACGAGAAGGACCGTTTGAAGTCACCAAAGTGTCTCCCACGGCTTTGCAAGTAGAAGGCAGTACACTGTGGTATCACTTAAACCATTGTACCAGAACGGTACCAGGGGTGAGGGAGAGAAGGGAAATTGAAGAAGTACACAGAGTGGATAGAGGTGATAGCGAGGAAGAAATAGAAATACACGGGGAGAATCGTGGGGAGGAGTGTAGAGCCCAACTTACAAATCCAAGATTGCCATTGGAGGGAAAGTAGCACAGGAAGTAGTGTGGGAAATTACACAGGAGAGTGTGAAAGGATTTGGAATATAACCGATGCTCTTTATCTGATCCTCTCAGGAGGGGGATGGGCACCCCCTCCTTTTGTGTTAGACTATCAAGAAAATCAACTGGCCGATCTCTGGTGGCTTTGTGGCCCGGAGAAAGGGCTATTGGCAAAATTACCACAGAATTGGAAAGGACTATGTGCTCGAGTTATGCTTGCCCAGAGCATTGTGATACTACCGGGGGAAAGAGAAATTAAATCACAAAGAATTAAGAGGGCATATACCCCTGACCCTACGATAAAATTGGACGCAATCGGACAGCCCCGCGGCATCCCGAATGAGTTCAAAGCTAGGAACGAAATAGCTGCAGGGTTTGAATCCCTCTTTGTTTGGATCACACCCAGCAAGAATACTGAGTGGATCAATTACATCTATTATAATCAGCAGAGGTTTATTAATTATACGAATGATGCCCTGGAGGCCTTAGGAGAGCAGTTGGATGCGACCAGCAAAATGGCGTGGCAAAATCGACAGGCGTTAGATTGGCTCCTGGCAGAGAAAGGAGGGGTGTGTGTTATGTTTGGGGATCAGTGCTGCACATTTATCCCTAATAACACTAATCCAGAGGGGTCATTTACACAAGCCATGAATAAGTTAAGAAATCTTAAGAAAGAAGTGAAAGAAAATGCTGGGTTTGGGCATGAGGTATGGAGTTGGCTGGACAGAATATTAGGAAGATGAGGGGCGTGGTTTGCCAAAGCTGGAGCTGTAGCAATCGCAACAATAATCATTCTGGGACTGATATTTTGTTGTTTTTTACCCGCCCTGAGATCCTTCCTTACCAGAGTGGCAGCGCGGCAGATGGTGACGCGGGTGCTAAGCAGCTCACGCTCGAGAGAAAAAACAGAGGAATGGGAAAATCTTGAGCCGCCCCCGCTGAGTGGATTCACAATGACCTTGGTCGAAGTTGAAACTCGTCACTCTGTAAAATAACTACAATAGTGGAAGATCACCTTGTGGAAACAACAGCACTTTGCTGAAGTCCACACGAAACCAGGAGAACTTAGTCTGTACACAGGAATCAGTCTTTTTCCCTTCCCTAGACAAGAGTGGGAAGGTTTTTGGCTGATGACTGTCAGGGGCAGGCAATCTGGAGGAGCAACCCAAAAATCAGAACCGGGATAGACAAATTATGATAAAGTTAGAATAGGGACACTGATCCCTGACCAAAATATTCGGCTCCTCCACATCGCCTGCAAAGAGTGATTAAAATAAAATACAAATGGGATCGAGCGAGGGGATTATTTGAGCTTGGTAATTGGGATGAGGCTAGGGAATAGCCTCAAAGGGGGGACTTGTAAGGGAAATTGTACTGGATATTGTATGAGTTTAGTATGAAATTCAGATTCACTTGTAAGGGAAATTGTACTGGATATTGTATGAGTTTAGTATGGAATTCAGATTCACAGGTTTTAGTAAAATGATAAAGTAGATTTAGGTATTAGTGAAATGATAAAGTAGATTTAGGTGAATAGTGAAATGAATATGTAACCTAAAGTAACTTCGTGTGACCTAATATAATCAAGTGTAGTCGATATGATTAAAGTGGAGGAACTAGAAGAACTAAAGAAGTAATATAGCAGTCACTGATTAGCAAAAGCAGACAATAGTCACTTAAGAAAACAAGAAAGACTGCTCGGTGGTTCAACTTAATAGCAGAGAGAATGTTTTCTTCTAAAAACACATTAGTAGACTATAAATCAGCAGGGGGGATGTCTTTTCTTCTAAACACATTCGCCTTAGCTTACAAAACCACGATTATTGTACAAACAGAAAAGTTCAGATAACAGCAAGAGTTATAACCACCATGGTTTAAGAAACGAAGAGATATAACAGTGAACGACCGATTGCAAAGAAAACAGATAAAGTGTCAACTAAAAATAATGATGGCCAAAGAAAGAGCGGGCTGTAGGGTAAGATTACAACCAAGGACAGGCAGTAAAAGGGAGATAAGGATCTTGAGATAGGAGGCTGAAATGTACATAAAAGATTGTAAGCCCAAGAGCTCTTTGGAGTGTTCCGGACGCCCCCGGCTTTATCTCTTATGCTGAGAAATAAAGTCTTTTGCTTGAAAGATCGCTGCTCAGACTCTCTGTTTTAAACTGATGTGAACGAATTGTCGTCCTGGGGAACCACGACAACTGTCCTGGGACTGAGGCCTCACTGTCGGGGGAATATTGAACAGACTGTCCCGGGACTGAGGCCTCACTGTCGGGCGAATATTGAACAGACTGTCCCGGGACTGAGGCCTCACTGTCGGGCGAATATTGAACAGACTGTCCCGGGACTGAGGCCTCACTGTCGGGGGAATATTGAACAGATTGTCCCGGGACTGAGGTCACACTGTCGGGGGAATATTGAACAGACTGTCCTGGGACTGAGGCCTCACTGTTGGGGGGGGAATATTGAACAGACTGTCCCATGACTGAGGTCACACTGTCGGGGGAATATTGAACAGACTGTCCTGGGACTGAGGTCACACTGTCGGGGGAATATTGAACAGACTGTCCTGGGACTGAGGTCACACTGTCGGGGGAATATTGAACAGACTGTCCTGGGACTGAGGTCACACTGTCGGGGGAATATTGAACAGACTGTCCCGGGACTGAGGTCACACTGTCGGGGAGGGAATATTGAACAGACTGTCCCGGGACTGAGGTCACACTGTCGGGGGAATATTGAACAGACTGTCCTGGGACTGAGGTCACACTGTCCGGGGAATATTGAACAGACTGTCCCGGGACTGAGGCCTCACTGTCGGGGGAATATTGAACAAACGGTCCCGGGACTGAGGCCTCACTGTTGGTGGAATATTGAACAGACTGTCCCGGGACTGAGGTCACTCTGTCGGGGGGGGGGGGGAATATTGAACAGACTGTCCTGGGACTGAGGCCTCACTTTCGGGGGAATATTGAACAGACTGTCCTGGGGCTGAGGTCACACTGTCGGGGGAATATTGAACAGACTGTCCCGGGACTGAGGTCACACTGTCGGGGGAATATTGAACAGACTGTCCCGGGACTGAGGCCTCACTGTCGGGGGAATATTGAACAAACGGTCCCGGGACTGAGGCCTCACTGTTGGTGGAATATTGAACAGACTGTCCCGGGACTGAGGTCACTCTGTCGGGGGGGGGGAATATTGAACAGACTGTCCTGGGACTGAGGCCTCACTTTCGGGGGAATATTGATCAGACTGTCCCGGGACTGAGGTCACACTGTCGGGGGGGGGAATATTGATCAGACTGTCCTGGGACTGAGGTCACACTGTCGGGGGGGGAATATTGATCAGACTGTCCTGGGACTGAGGTCACACTGTCGGGGGGGGGAATATTGATCAGACTGTCCTGGGACTGAGGTCACACTGTCGGGGGGGGGGCGAATATTGATCAGACTGTCCCCGTACTGAGGCCACACTGTCGGGGGGGGAATATTGATCAGACTGTCCTGGGACTGAGGTCACACTGTCGGGGGGGGAATATTGATCAGACTGTCCTGGGACTGAGGTCACACTGTCGGGGGGGGGCGAATATTGATCAGACTGTCCTGGGACTGAGGTCAAACCGTCGGGGGGGGGGTGAATATTGAACAGACTGTCCCGGGACTGAGGCCTCACTGTCGGGGGAATATTGAACAGACTGTCCTGGGACTGAGGCCTCACTGTCGGGGGAATATTGAACAGACTGTCCCGGGACTGAGGTCACACTGTCGGGGGAATATTGAACAGACTGTCCTGGGACTGAGGTCACACTGTCGGCGGAATATTGAACAGACTGTCCTGGGACTGAGGTCACACTGTCGGGGGAATATTGAACAGACTGTCCTGGGACTGAGGTCACACTGTCGGGGGAATATTGAACAGACTGTCCCGGGACTGAGGTCACACTGTCGGGGAGGGAATATTGAACAGACTCTCCGGGGACTGAGGTCACACTGTCGGGGGAATATTGAACAGACTGTCCTGGGACTGAGGTCACACTGTCGGGGAGGGAATATTGAACAGACTGTCCTGGGACTGAGGTCACACTGTCGGGGGAATATTGAACAGACTGTCCTGGGACTGAGGTCACACTGTCGGGGGAATATTGAACAGACTGTCCCGGGACTGAGGTCACACTGTCGGGGGAATATTGAACAGACTGTCCTGGGACTGAGGTCACACTGTCGGGGAGGGAATATTGAACAGACTGTCCTGGGACTGAGGCCTCACTGTCGGGGGAATATTGAACAGACTGTCCCGGGACTGAGGCCTCACTGTCGGGGGAATATTGAACAGACTGTCCCGGGACTGAGGCCTCACTGTCGGGGGGGGGGAATATTGAACAGACTGTCCCGGGACTGAGGCCTCACTGTCGGGGGGGGGTGGAATATTGAACAGACTGTCCTGGGACTGAGGCCTCACTGTCGGGGGAATATTGAACAGACTGTCCCGGGACTGAGGTCACACTGTCGGGGGAATATTGAACAGACTGTCCCGGGACTGAGGTCACACTGTCGGGGGAATTTTGAACAGACTGTCCCGGGACTGAGGCCTCACTGTCGGTGGAATATTGAACAGACTGTCCTGGGACTGAGGCCTCACTGTCGCGGGAATATTGAACAGACTGTCCTGGGACTGAGGTCACACTGTCGGGGGAATATTGAACAGACTGTCCTGGGACTGAGGCCTCACCTTCGGGGGAATATTGAACAGACTGTCCTGGGGCTGAGGTCACACTGTCGGGGGGGGAATATTGAACAGACTGTCCTGGGACTGAGGCCACACTTTCGGGGGGGGGCGAATATTGATCAGACTGTCCTGGGACTGAGGTCACACTGTCGGGGGGGGGGGAACATTGAACAGACTGTCCCGGGACTGAGGTCACATTGTCGGGCGAATATTGAACAGACTGTCCTGGGACTGAGGCCTCACTGTCGGGGGAATATTGAACAGACTGTCCCGGGACTGAGGCCTCACTGTCGGGCGAATATTGAACAGACTGTCCCGGGACTGAGGCCTCACTGTCGGGCGAATATTGAACAGACTGTCCCGGGACTGAGGCCTCACTGTCGGGGGAATATTGAACAGATTGTCCCGGGACTGAGGTCACACTGTCGGGGGAATATTGAACAGACTGTCCTGGGACTGAGGCCTCACTGTTGGGGGGGGAATATTGAACAGACTGTCCCATGACTGAGGTCACACTGTCGGGGGAATATTGAACAGACTGTCCTGGGACTGAGGTCACACTGTCGGGGGAATATTGAACAGACTGTCCTGGGACTGAGGTCACACTGTCGGGGGAATATTGAACAGACTGTCCTGGGACTGAGGTCACACTGTCGGGGGAATATTGAACAGACTGTCCCGGGACTGAGGTCACACTGTCGGGGAGGGAATATTGAACAGACTGTCCCGGGACTGAGGTCACACTGTCGGGGGAATATTGAACAGACTGTCCCGGGACTGAGGCCTCACTGTCGGGGGAATATTGAACAGACTGTCCCGGGACTGAGGTCACACTGTCGGGGGAATATTGAACAGACTGTCCTGGGACTGAGGTCACACTGTCGGGGAGGGAATATTGAACAGACTCTCCGGGGACTGAGGTCACACTGTCGGGGGAATATTGAACAGACTGTCCCGTGACTGAGGTCACACTGTCGGGGGAATATTGAACAGACTGTCCTGGGACTGAGGTCACACTGTCGGGGAGGGAATATTGAACAGACTGTCCTGGGACTGAGGCCTCACTGTCGGGGGAATATTGAACAGACTGTCCCGGGACTGAGGCCTCACTGTCGGGGGAATATTGAACAGACTGTCCCGGGACTGAGGCCTCACTGTCGGGGGGGCGGAATATTGAACAGACTGTCCCGGGACTGAGGCCTCATTGTCGGGGGGGGGTGGAATATTGAACAGACTGTCCTGGGACTGAGGCCTCACTGTCGGGGGAATATTCAACAGACTGTCCCGGGACTGAGGTCACACTGTCGGGGGAATATTGAACAGACTGTCCCGGGACTGCCGTCACACTGTCGGGGGAATTTTGAACAGACTGTCCCGGGACTGAGGCCTCACTGTCGGTGGAATATTGAACAGACTGTCCTGGGACTGAGGCCTCACTGTCGCGGGAATATTGAACAGACTGTCCTGGGACTGAGGTCACACTGTCGGGGGAATATTGAACAGACTGTCCTGGGACTGAGGCCTCACTTTCGGGGGAATATTGAACAGACTGTCCTGGGGCTGAGGTCACACTGTCGGGGGGGGGAATATTGATCAGACTGTCCTGGGACTGAGGTCACACTGTCGGGGGGGGGTGAATATTGATCAGACTGTCCTGGGACTGAGGTCACACTGTCGGGGGGGGGAATATTGACCAGACTGTCCTGGGACTGAGGCCTCACTGTTGGTGGAATATTGAACAGACTGTCCCGGGACTGAGGTCACTCTGTCGGGGGGGGGGGGAATATTGAACAGACTGTCCTGGGACTGAGGCCTCACTTTCGGGGGAATATTGAACAGACTGTCCTGGGGCTGAGGTCACACTGTCGGGGGAATATTGAACAGACTGTCCCGGGACTGAGGTCACACTGTCGGGGGAATATTGAACAGACTGTCCCGGGACTGAGGCCTCACTGTCGGGGGAATATTGAACAAACGGTCCCGGGACTGAGGCCTCACTGTTGGTGGAATATTGAACAGACTGTCCCGGGACTGAGGTCACTCTGTCGGGGGGGGGGAATATTGAACAGACTGTCCTGGGACTGAGGCCTCACTTTCGGGGGAATATTGATCAGACTGTCCCGGGACTGAGGTCACACTGTCGGGGGGGGGAATATTGATCAGACTGTCCTGGGACTGAGGTCACACTGTCGGGGGGGGAATATTGATCAGACTGTCCTGGGACTGAGGTCACACTGTCGGGGGGGGGAATATTGATCAGACTGTCCTGGGACTGAGGTCACACTGTCGGGGGGGGGGCGAATATTGATCAGACTGTCCCCGTACTGAGGCCACACTGTCGGGGGGGGAATATTGATCAGACTGTCCTGGGACTGAGGTCACACTGTCGGGGGGGGAATATTGATCAGACTGTCCTGGGACTGAGGTCACACTGTCGGGGGGGGGCGAATATTGATCAGACTGTCCTGGGACTGAGGTCAAACCGTCGGGGGGGGGGTGAATATTGAACAGACTGTCCCGGGACTGAGGCCTCACTGTCGGGGGAATATTGAACAGACTGTCCTGGGACTGAGGCCTCACTGTCGGGGGAATATTGAACAGACTGTCCCGGGACTGAGGTCACACTGTCGGGGGAATATTGAACAGACTGTCCTGGGACTGAGGTCACACTGTCGGCGGAATATTGAACAGACTGTCCTGGGACTGAGGTCACACTGTCGGGGGAATATTGAACAGACTGTCCCGGGACTGAGGCCTCACTGTCGGGGGAATATTGAACAGATTGTCCCGGGACTGAGGTCACACTGTCGGGGGAATATTGAACAGACTGTCCTGGGACTGAGGCCTCACTGTTGGGGGGGGAATATTGAACAGACTGTCCCATGACTGAGGTCACACTGTCGGGGGAATATTGAACAGACTGTCCTGGGACTGAGGTCACACTGTCGGGGGAATATTGAACAGACTGTCCTGGGACTGAGGTCACACTGTCGGGGGAATATTGAACAGACTGTCCTGGGACTGAGGTCACACTGTCGGGGGAATATTGAACAGACTGTCCCGGGACTGAGGTCACACTGTCGGGGAGGGAATATTGAACAGACTGTCCCGGGACTGAGGTCACACTGTCGGGGGAATATTGAACAGACTGTCCTGGGACTGAGGTCACACTGTCCGGGGAATATTGAACAGACTGTCCCGGGACTGAGGCCTCACTGTCGGGGGAATATTGAACAAACGGTCCCGGGACTGAGGCCTCACTGTTGGTGGAATATTGAACAGACTGTCCCGGGACTGAGGTCACTCTGTCGGGGGGGGGGGGGAATATTGAACAGACTGTCCTGGGACTGAGGCCTCACTTTCGGGGGAATATTGAACAGACTGTCCTGGGGCTGAGGTCACACTGTCGGGGGAATATTGAACAGACTGTCCCGGGACTGAGGTCACACTGTCGGGGGAATATTGAACAGACTGTCCCGGGACTGAGGCCTCACTGTCGGGGGAATATTGAACAAACGGTCCCGGGACTGAGGCCTCACTGTTGGTGGAATATTGAACAGACTGTCCCGGGACTGAGGTCACTCTGTCGGGGGGGGGGAATATTGAACAGACTGTCCTGGGACTGAGGCCTCACTTTCGGGGGAATATTGATCAGACTGTCCCGGGACTGAGGTCACACTGTCGGGGGGGGGAATATTGATCAGACTGTCCTGGGACTGAGGTCACACTGTCGGGGGGGGAATATTGATCAGACTGTCCTGGGACTGAGGTCACACTGTCGGGGGGGGGAATATTGATCAGACTGTCCTGGGACTGAGGTCACACTGTCGGGGGGGGGGCGAATATTGATCAGACTGTCCCCGTACTGAGGCCACACTGTCGGGGGGGGAATATTGATCAGACTGTCCTGGGACTGAGGTCACACTGTCGGGGGGGGAATATTGATCAGACTGTCCTGGGACTGAGGTCACACTGTCGGGGGGGGGCGAATATTGATCAGACTGTCCTGGGACTGAGGTCAAACCGTCGGGGGGGGGGTGAATATTGAACAGACTGTCCCGGGACTGAGGCCTCACTGTCGGGGGAATATTGAACAGACTGTCCTGGGACTGAGGCCTCACTGTCGGGGGAATATTGAACAGACTGTCCCGGGACTGAGGTCACACTGTCGGGGGAATATTGAACAGACTGTCCTGGGACTGAGGTCACACTGTCGGCGGAATATTGAACAGACTGTCCTGGGACTGAGGTCACACTGTCGGGGGAATATTGAACAGACTGTCCTGGGACTGAGGTCACACTGTCGGGGGAATATTGAACAGACTGTCCCGGGACTGAGGTCACACTGTCGGGGAGGGAATATTGAACAGACTCTCCGGGGACTGAGGTCACACTGTCGGGGGAATATTGAACAGACTGTCCTGGGACTGAGGTCACACTGTCGGGGAGGGAATATTGAACAGACTGTCCTGGGACTGAGGTCACACTGTCGGGGGAATATTGAACAGACTGTCCTGGGACTGAGGTCACACTGTCGGGGGAATATTGAACAGACTGTCCCGGGACTGAGGTCACACTGTCGGGGGAATATTGAACAGACTGTCCTGGGACTGAGGTCACACTGTCGGGGAGGGAATATTGAACAGACTGTCCTGGGACTGAGGCCTCACTGTCGGGGGAATATTGAACAGACTGTCCCGGGACTGAGGCCTCACTGTCGGGGGAATATTGAACAGACTGTCCCGGGACTGAGGCCTCACTGTCGGGGGGGGGGAATATTGAACAGACTGTCCCGGGACTGAGGCCTCACTGTCGGGGGGGGGTGGAATATTGAACAGACTGTCCTGGGACTGAGGCCTCACTGTCGGGGGAATATTGAACAGACTGTCCCGGGACTGAGGTCACACTGTCGGGGGAATATTGAACAGACTGTCCCGGGACTGAGGTCACACTGTCGGGGGAATTTTGAACAGACTGTCCCGGGACTGAGGCCTCACTGTCGGTGGAATATTGAACAGACTGTCCTGGGACTGAGGCCTCACTGTCGCGGGAATATTGAACAGACTGTCCTGGGACTGAGGTCACACTGTCGGGGGAATATTGAACAGACTGTCCTGGGACTGAGGCCTCACCTTCGGGGGAATATTGAACAGACTGTCCTGGGGCTGAGGTCACACTGTCGGGGGGGGAATATTGAACAGACTGTCCTGGGACTGAGGCCACACTTTCGGGGGGGGGCGAATATTGATCAGACTGTCCTGGGACTGAGGTCACACTGTCGGGGGGGGGGGAACATTGAACAGACTGTCCCGGGACTGAGGTCACATTGTCGGGCGAATATTGAACAGACTGTCCTGGGACTGAGGCCTCACTGTCGGGGGAATATTGAACAGACTGTCCCGGGACTGAGGCCTCACTGTCGGGCGAATATTGAACAGACTGTCCCGGGACTGAGGCCTCACTGTCGGGCGAATATTGAACAGACTGTCCCGGGACTGAGGCCTCACTGTCGGGGGAATATTGAACAGATTGTCCCGGGACTGAGGTCACACTGTCGGGGGAATATTGAACAGACTGTCCTGGGACTGAGGCCTCACTGTTGGGGGGGGAATATTGAACAGACTGTCCCATGACTGAGGTCACACTGTCGGGGGAATATTGAACAGACTGTCCTGGGACTGAGGTCACACTGTCGGGGGAATATTGAACAGACTGTCCTGGGACTGAGGTCACACTGTCGGGGGAATATTGAACAGACTGTCCTGGGACTGAGGTCACACTGTCGGGGGAATATTGAACAGACTGTCCCGGGACTGAGGTCACACTGTCGGGGAGGGAATATTGAACAGACTGTCCCGGGACTGAGGTCACACTGTCGGGGGAATATTGAACAGACTGTCCCGGGACTGAGGCCTCACTGTCGGGGGAATATTGAACAGACTGTCCCGGGACTGAGGTCACACTGTCGGGGGAATATTGAACAGACTGTCCTGGGACTGAGGTCACACTGTCGGGGAGGGAATATTGAACAGACTCTCCGGGGACTGAGGTCACACTGTCGGGGGAATATTGAACAGACTGTCCCGTGACTGAGGTCACACTGTCGGGGGAATATTGAACAGACTGTCCTGGGACTGAGGTCACACTGTCGGGGAGGGAATATTGAACAGACTGTCCTGGGACTGAGGCCTCACTGTCGGGGGAATATTGAACAGACTGTCCCGGGACTGAGGCCTCACTGTCGGGGGAATATTGAACAGACTGTCCCGGGACTGAGGCCTCACTGTCGGGGGGGCGGAATATTGAACAGACTGTCCCGGGACTGAGGCCTCATTGTCGGGGGGGGGTGGAATATTGAACAGACTGTCCTGGGACTGAGGCCTCACTGTCGGGGGAATATTCAACAGACTGTCCCGGGACTGAGGTCACACTGTCGGGGGAATATTGAACAGACTGTCCCGGGACTGCCGTCACACTGTCGGGGGAATTTTGAACAGACTGTCCCGGGACTGAGGCCTCACTGTCGGTGGAATATTGAACAGACTGTCCTGGGACTGAGGCCTCACTGTCGCGGGAATATTGAACAGACTGTCCTGGGACTGAGGTCACACTGTCGGGGGAATATTGAACAGACTGTCCTGGGACTGAGGCCTCACTTTCGGGGGAATATTGAACAGACTGTCCTGGGGCTGAGGTCACACTGTCGGGGGGGGGAATATTGATCAGACTGTCCTGGGACTGAGGTCACACTGTCGGGGGGGGGTGAATATTGATCAGACTGTCCTGGGACTGAGGTCACACTGTCGGGGGGGGGAATATTGACCAGACTGTCCTGGGACTGAGGCCTCACTGTTGGTGGAATATTGAACAGACTGTCCCGGGACTGAGGTCACTCTGTCGGGGGGGGGGGGAATATTGAACAGACTGTCCTGGGACTGAGGCCTCACTTTCGGGGGAATATTGAACAGACTGTCCTGGGGCTGAGGTCACACTGTCGGGGGAATATTGAACAGACTGTCCCGGGACTGAGGTCACACTGTCGGGGGAATATTGAACAGACTGTCCCGGGACTGAGGCCTCACTGTCGGGGGAATATTGAACAAACGGTCCCGGGACTGAGGCCTCACTGTTGGTGGAATATTGAACAGACTGTCCCGGGACTGAGGTCACTCTGTCGGGGGGGGGGAATATTGAACAGACTGTCCTGGGACTGAGGCCTCACTTTCGGGGGAATATTGATCAGACTGTCCCGGGACTGAGGTCACACTGTCGGGGGGGGGAATATTGATCAGACTGTCCTGGGACTGAGGTCACACTGTCGGGGGGGGAATATTGATCAGACTGTCCTGGGACTGAGGTCACACTGTCGGGGGGGGGAATATTGATCAGACTGTCCTGGGACTGAGGTCACACTGTCGGGGGGGGGGCGAATATTGATCAGACTGTCCCCGTACTGAGGCCACACTGTCGGGGGGGGAATATTGATCAGACTGTCCTGGGACTGAGGTCACACTGTCGGGGGGGGAATATTGATCAGACTGTCCTGGGACTGAGGTCACACTGTCGGGGGGGGGCGAATATTGATCAGACTGTCCTGGGACTGAGGTCAAACCGTCGGGGGGGGGGTGAATATTGAACAGACTGTCCCGGGACTGAGGCCTCACTGTCGGGGGAATATTGAACAGACTGTCCTGGGACTGAGGCCTCACTGTCGGGGGAATATTGAACAGACTGTCCCGGGACTGAGGTCACACTGTCGGGGGAATATTGAACAGACTGTCCTGGGACTGAGGTCACACTGTCGGCGGAATATTGAACAGACTGTCCTGGGACTGAGGTCACACTGTCGGGGGAATATTGAACAGACTGTCCTGGGACTGAGGTCACACTGTCGGGGGAATATTGAACAGACTGTCCCGGGACTGAGGTCACACTGTCGGGGAGGGAATATTGAACAGACTCTCCGGGGACTGAGGTCACACTGTCGGGGGAATATTGAACAGACTGTCCTGGGACTGAGGTCACACTGTCGGGGAGGGAATATTGAACAGACTGTCCTGGGACTGAGGTCACACTGTCGGGGGAATATTGAACAGACTGTCCTGGGACTGAGGTCACACTGTCGGGGGAATATTGAACAGACTGTCCCGGGACTGAGGTCACACTGTCGGGGGAATATTGAACAGACTGTCCTGGGACTGAGGTCACACTGTCGGGGAGGGAATATTGAACAGACTGTCCTGGGACTGAGGCCTCACTGTCGGGGGAATATTGAACAGACTGTCCCGGGACTGAGGCCTCACTGTCGGGGGAATATTGAACAGACTGTCCCGGGACTGAGGCCTCACTGTCGGGGGGGGGGAATATTGAACAGACTGTCCCGGGACTGAGGCCTCACTGTCGGGGGGGGGTGGAATATTGAACAGACTGTCCTGGGACTGAGGCCTCACTGTCGGGGGAATATTGAACAGACTGTCCCGGGACTGAGGTCACACTGTCGGGGGAATATTGAACAGACTGTCCCGGGACTGAGGTCACACTGTCGGGGGAATTTTGAACAGACTGTCCCGGGACTGAGGCCTCACTGTCGGTGGAATATTGAACAGACTGTCCTGGGACTGAGGCCTCACTGTCGCGGGAATATTGAACAGACTGTCCTGGGACTGAGGTCACACTGTCGGGGGAATATTGAACAGACTGTCCTGGGACTGAGGCCTCACCTTCGGGGGAATATTGAACAGACTGTCCTGGGGCTGAGGTCACACTGTCGGGGGGGGAATATTGAACAGACTGTCCTGGGACTGAGGCCACACTTTCGGGGGGGGGCGAATATTGATCAGACTGTCCTGGGACTGAGGTCACACTGTCGGGGGGGGGGGAACATTGAACAGACTGTCCCGGGACTGAGGTCACATTGTCGGGCGAATATTGAACAGACTGTCCTGGGACTGAGGCCTCACTGTCGGGGGAATATTGAACAGACTGTCCCGGGACTGAGGCCTCACTGTCGGGCGAATATTGAACAGACTGTCCCGGGACTGAGGCCTCACTGTCGGGCGAATATTGAACAGACTGTCCCGGGACTGAGGCCTCACTGTCGGGGGAATATTGAACAGATTGTCCCGGGACTGAGGTCACACTGTCGGGGGAATATTGAACAGACTGTCCTGGGACTGAGGCCTCACTGTTGGGGGGGGAATATTGAACAGACTGTCCCATGACTGAGGTCACACTGTCGGGGGAATATTGAACAGACTGTCCTGGGACTGAGGTCACACTGTCGGGGGAATATTGAACAGACTGTCCTGGGACTGAGGTCACACTGTCGGGGGAATATTGAACAGACTGTCCTGGGACTGAGGTCACACTGTCGGGGGAATATTGAACAGACTGTCCCGGGACTGAGGTCACACTGTCGGGGAGGGAATATTGAACAGACTGTCCCGGGACTGAGGTCACACTGTCGGGGGAATATTGAACAGACTGTCCTGGGACTGAGGCCTCACTGTCGGGGAGGGAATATTGAACAGACTCTCCGGGGACTGAGGTCACACTGTCGGGGGAATATTGAACAGACTGTCCCGTGACTGAGGTCACACTGTCGGGGGAATATTGAACAGACTGTCCTGGGACTGAGGTCACACTGTCGGGTAGGGAATATTGAACAGACTGTCCTGGGACTGAGGCCTCACTGTCGGGGGAATATTGAACAGACTGTCCCGGGACTGAGGCCTCACTGTCGGGGGAATATTGAACAGACTGTCCCGGGACTGAGGCCTCACTGTCGGGGGGGCGGAATATTGAACAGACTGTCCCGGGACTGAGGCCTCATTGTCGGGGGGGGGTGGAATATTGAACAGACTGTCCTGGGACTGAGGCCTCACTGTCGGGGGAATATTCAACAGACTGTCCCGGGACTGAGGTCACACTGTCGGGGGAATATTGAACAGACTGTCCCGGGACTGCCGTCACACTGTCGGGGGAATTTTGAACAGACTGTCCCGGGACTGAGGCCTCACTGTCGGTGGAATATTGAACAGACTGTCCTGGGACTGAGGCCTCACTGTCGCGGGAATATTGAACAGACTGTCCTGGGACTGAGGTCACACTGTCGGGGGAATATTGAACAGACTGTCCTGGGACTGAGGCCTCACTTTCGGGGGAATATTGAACAGACTGTCCTGGGGCTGAGGTCACACTGTCGGGGGGGGGAATATTGATCAGACTGTCCTGGGACTGAGGTCACACTGTCGGGGGGGGGTGAATATTGATCAGACTGTCCTGGGACTGAGGTCACACTGTCGGGGGGGGGAATATTGACCAGACTGTCCTGGGACTGAGGCCACACTTTCGGGGGGGGGCGAATATTGATCAGACTGTCCTGGGACTGAGGTCACACTGTCGGGGGGGGGGGGAACATTGAACAGACTGTCCCGGGACTGAGGTCACATTGTCGGGTGAATATTTAACAGACTGTCCTGGGACTGAGGCCTCACTGTCGGGGGAATATTGAACAGACTGTCCCGGGACTGAGGCCTCACTGTCGGGCGAATATTGAACAGACTGTCCCGGGACTGAGGCCTCACTGTCGGGCGAATATTGAACAGACTGTCCCGGGACTGAGGCCTCACTGTCGGGCGAATATTGAACAGACTGTCCCGGGACCGAGGCCTCACTGTCGGGGGAATATTGAACAGACTGTCCCGGGACTGAGGTCACACTGTCGCGGGAATATTGAACAGACTGTCCTGGGACTGAGGCCTCACTGTTGGGGGGGGGAATATTGAACAGACTGTCCCATGACTGAGGTCACACTGTCGGGGGAATATTGAACAGACTGTCCCGGGACTGAGGCCTCACTGTCGGGGGAATATTGTAAGAAGTTTAACAACACCAGGTTTATTTGGTAGCAAAAGCCACACAAGCTTTCGAAGCTCTAAGCCCCTTCTTCAGGTGAGTGGGAATTCTGTTCACAAACAGAGCTTATAAAGACACAGACTCAATTTACATGAATAATGGTTGGAATGCGAATACTTACAGCTAATCAAGTCTTTAAGAAACAAAACAACGTGAGTGGAGAGAGCATCAAGACAGGCGAAAAAGATGTGTATTGTCTCCAGACAAGACAGCCAGTGAAACTCTGCAGGTCCACGCAACTGTGGGAGTTACAAATAGTGTGACATGAAACCAATATCCCGGTTGAGGCCGTCCGCGTGTGTGCGGAACTTGGCTATCAGTTTCTGCTCAGCGACTCTGCGCTGTCGTGTGTCGCGAAGGCCGCCTTGGAGAACGCTTACCCGAATATCAGAGGCCGAATGGCCGTGACCGCTGAAGTGCTCCCCATCTCCACATCGGGGGAATATTGAACAGACTGTCCCGGGACTGAGGCCACACTGTCGGGGGGGGGGGGAATATTGAAGAGACTGTCCCGGGACTGAGGCCTCACTGTCGGGGGGGGAATATTGAACAGACTGTCCTGGGACTGAGGCCTTACTGTCGGGGGGGGGGTGGAATATTGAACAGACTGTCCTGGGACTGAGGCCTCACTGTCGGGGGAATATTGAACAGACTGTCCCGGGACTGAGGCCTCACTGTCGGGGGAATATTGAACAGACTGTCCCGGGACTGAGGTCACACTGTCGGGGGAATATTGAACAGACTGTCCCGGGACTGAGGTCACACTGTCGGGGGAATATTGAACAGACTGTCCCGGGACTGAGGCCTCACTGTCGGGGGAATATTGAACAGACGGTCCCGGGACTGAGGTCACACTGTCGGGGGAATATTGAACAGACTGTCCCGGGACTGAGGCCTCACTGTTGGGGGAATATTGAACAGACTGTCCCGTGACTGAGGTCACACTGTCAGGGGAATATTGAACAGACTGTCCCGCGACTGAGGCCTCACTGTCGGGGGAATATTGAACAGACTGTCCCGGGACTGAGGCCTCACTTTTGGGGGAATATTGAACAGACTGTCCCGGGACTGAGGTCACACTGTCGGGGGAATATTGAACAGACTGTCCCGGGACTGAGGTCATACTGTCGGGGGAATATTGAACAGACTGTCCCGGGACTGAGGCCTCACTGTCGGGGGAATATTGAACAAACGGTCCCGGGACTGAGGCCTCACTGTTGGGGGAATATTGAACAGACTGTCCCGGGACTGAGGTCACTCTGTCGGGGGGGGGAATATTGAACAGACTGTCCTGGGACTGAGGCCTCACTTTCGGGGGAATATTGAACAGACTGTCCTGGGGCTGAGGTCACACTGTCGGGGGGGGGAATATTGATCAGACTGTCCTGGGACTGAGGCCTCACTGTCGGGGGGGGAAATATTGATCAGACTGTCCCGGGACTGAGGTCACACTGTCGGGGGAATATTGAACAGACTGTCCTGGGACTGAGGTCACACTGTCGGGGGGGGAATATTGATCAGACTGTCCCGGGACTGAGGTCACACTGTTGGGGGGGGAATATTGATCAGACTGTCCTGGGACTGAGGTCACACTGTCGGGGGGGGGGCGAATATTGATCAGACTGTCCCCGCACTGAGGCCACACTGTCGGGGGGGGGGATATTGATCAGACTGTCCTGGGACTGAGGTCACACTGTCGGGGGGGGAATATTGATCAGACTGTCCTGGGACTGAGGTCACACTGTCGGGGGGGGGGGGGTGAATATTGAACAGACTGTCCTGGGACTGAGGCCTCACTGTCGGGGGAATATTGAACAGACTGTCCCGGGACTGAGGTCACACTGTCGGGGGAATATTGAACAGATTGTCCCGGGACTGAGGCCTCACTGTCGGGGGAATATTGAACAGACTGTCCCGGGACTGAGGTCACACTGTCGGGGGAATATTGAACAGACTGTCCTGGGACTGAGGTCACACTGTCGGGGAGGGAATATTGAACAGACTGTCCTGGGACTGAGGTCACACTGTCGGGGGAATATTGAACAGACTGTCCCGTGACTGAGGTCACACTGTCGGGGGAATATTGAACAGACTGTCCTAGGACTGAGGCCTCACTGTCGGGGGAATATTAAACAGACTGTCCTGGGACTGAGGCCTCACTGTCGGGGGAATATTGAACAGGCTGTCCCGGGACTGAGGTCACATTGTCGGGGGAATATTAAACAGACTGTCCCGGGACTGAGGCCTCACTGTCGGGGGAATATTGAACAGACTGTCCCGGGACTGAGGCCTCACTGTCGGGGGTGGGTGGAATATTGAACAGACTGTCCTGGGACTGAGGCCTCACTGTCGGGGGAATATTGAACAGACTGTCCCGGGACTGAGGCCTCACTGTCAGGGGAATATTGAACAGACTGTCCCGGGACTGAGGTCACACTGTCGGGGGAATATTGAACAGACTGTCCCGGGGCTGAGGTCACACTGTCGGGGGAATATTGAACAGACTGTCCCGGGACTGAGGCCTCACTGTCGGTGGAATATTGAACAGACTGTCCTGGGACTGAGGCCTCACTGTCGGGGGAATATTGAACAGGCTGTCCCGGGACTGAGGTCACATTGTCGGGGGAATATTGAACAGACTGTCCCGGGACTGAGGCCTCACTGTCGGGGGAATATTGAACAGACTGTCCCGCGACTGAGGCCTCACTGTCGGGGGAATATTGAACAGACTGTCCTGGGACTGAGGTCACACTGTCGGGGGAATATTGAACAGACTGTCCTGGCACTGAGGTCACACTGTCGGGGGAATATTGAACAGACTGTCCCGGGACTGAGGCCTCACTGTTGGGGGAATATTGAACAGACTGTCCTGGGACTGAGGCCTCACTGTCGGGGGAATATTGAACAGACTGTCCCGGGACTGAGGTCACACTGTCGGGGGAATATTGAACAGACTGTCCTGGGACTGAGGCCTCACTGTCGGGGGAATATTGAACAGACTGTCCTGGGACTGAGGCCTCACTGTCGGCGGAATATTGAACAGACTGTCCCGGGACTGAGGCCTCACTGTCCGAGGAATATTGAACAGACGGTCCCGGGACTGAGGCCTCACTGTCGGGGGAATATTGAACAGACTGTCCTGGGACTGAGGCCTCACTGTCGGGAGAATATTGAACAGACTGTCCTGGGACTGAGGCCTCACTGTCCGAGGAATATTGAACAGACGGTCCCGGGACTGAGGCCTCACTGCCGGGGGAATATTGAACAGACTGTCCCGGGACTGAGGTCACACTGTCGGGGGAATATTGAACAGACTGTCCTGGGACTGAGGCCTCACTGTCGGGGGAATATTGAACAAACAGTCCCGGGACTGAGGCCTCACTGTTGGGGGAATATTGAACAGACTGTCCCGGGACTGAGGTCACTCTGTCGGGGGGGGGAATATTGAACAGACTGTCCTGGGACTGAGGCCTCACTTTCGGGGGAATATTGAACAGACTGTCCTGGGGCTGAGGTCACACTGTCGGGGGGGGGAATATTGATCAGACTGTCCTGGAACTGAGGTCACACTGTCGGGGGGCGAATATTGATCAGATTGTCCTGGGACTGAGGTCACACTGTCGGGGGGGGAATATTGATCAGACTGTCCCGGGACTGAGGCCTCACTTTTGGGGGAGTATTGAACAGACTGTCCCGTGACTGAGGTCACACTGTCAGGGGAATATTGAACAGACTGTCCCGGGACTGAGGCCTCACTGTCGGGGGAATATTGAACAGACTGTCCCGGGACTGAGGCCTCACTTTTGGGGGAATATTGAACAGACTGTCCCGGGACTGAGGTCACACTGTCGGGGGAATATTGAACAGACTGTCCTGGGACTGAGGTCACACTGTCGGGGGAATATTGGACAGACTGTCCCGTGACTGAGGTCACACTGTCGGGGGAATATTGAACAGACTGTCCTGGGACTGAGGTCACACTGTCGGGGAGGGAATATTGAACAGACTGTCCTGGGACTGAGGCCTCACTGTCGGGGGAATATTGAACAGACTGTCCCGGGACTGAGGCCTCACTGTCGGGGGAATATTGAACAGACTGTCCCGGGACTGAGGCCTCACTGTCGGGGGGGGGAATATTGAACAGACTGTCCTGGGACTGAGGCCTCACTTTCGGGGGAATATTGAACAGACTGTCCTGGGGCTGAGGTCACACTGTCGGGGGGGGGAATATTGATCAGACTGTCCTGGAACTGAGGTCACACTGTCGGGGGGCGAATATTGATCAGATTGTCCTGGGACTGAGGTCACACTGTCGGGGGGGGAATATTGATCAGACTGTCCCGGGACTGAGGCCTCACTTTTGGGGGAGTATTGAACAGACTGTCCCGTGACTGAGGTCACACTGTCAGGGGAATATTGAACAGACTGTCCCGGGACTGAGGCCTCACTGTCGGGGGAATATTGAACAGACTGTCCCGGGACTGAGGCCTCACTTTTGGGGGAATATTGAACAGACTGTCCCGGGACTGAGGTCACACTGTCGGGGGAATATTGAACAGACTGTCCTGGGACTGAGGTCACACTGTCGGGGGAATATTGGACAGACTGTCCCGTGACTGAGGCCTCACTGTCGGGGGAATATTGAACAGACTGTCCCGGGACTGAGGTCACACTGTCGGGGGAATATTGAACAGACTGTCCCGGGACTGCCGTCACACTGTCGGGGGAATTTTGAACAGACTGTCCCGGGACTGAGGCCTCACTGTCGGTGGAATATTGAACAGACTGTCCTGGGACTGAGGCCTCACTGTCGCGGGAATATTGAACAGACTGTCCTGGGACTGAGGTCACACTGTCGGGGGAATATTGAACAGACTGTCCTGGGACTGAGGCCTCACTTTCGGGGGAATATTGAACAGACTGTCCTGGGGCTGAGGTCACACTGTCGGGGGGGGGAATATTGATCAGACTGTCCTGGGACTGAGGTCACACTGTCGGGGGGGGGTGAATATTGATCAGACTGTCCTGGGACTGAGGTCACACTGTCGGGGGGGGGAATATTGACCAGACTGTCCTGGGACTGAGGCCACACTTTCGGGGGGGGGCGAATATTGATCAGACTGTCCTGGGACTGAGGTCACACTGTCGGGGCGGGGGGGGACATTGAACAGACTGTCCCGGGACTGAGGTCACATTGTCGGGTGAATATTGAACAGACTGTCCTGGGACTGAGGCCTCACTGTCGGGGGAATATTGAACAGACTGTCCCGGGACTGAGGCCTCACTGTCGGGCGAATATTGAACAGACTGTCCCGGGACTGAGGCCTCACTGTCGGGCGAATATTGAACAGACTGTCCCGGGACTGAGGCCTCACTGTCGGGCGAATATTGAACAGACTGTCCCGGGACTGAGGCCTCACTGTCGGGGGAATATTGAACAGACTGTCCCGGGACTGAGGTCACACTGTCGGGGGAATATTGAACAGACTGTCCTGGGACTGAGGCCTCACTGTTGGGGGGGGGAATATTGAACAGACTGTCCCGTGACTGAGGTTACACTGTCGGGGGAATATTGAACAGACTGTCCCGGGACTGAGGCCTCACTGTCGGGGGAATATTGTAAGAAGTTTAACAACACCAGGTTTATTTGGTAGCAAAAGCCACACAAGCTTTCGAAGCTCTAAGCCCCTTCTTCAGGTGAGTGGGAATTCTGTTCACAAACAGAGCTTATAAAGACACAGACTCAATTTACATGAATAATGGTTGGAATGCGAATACTGACAGCTAATCAAGTCTTGAAGAAACAAAACAACGTGAGTGGAGAGAGCATCAAGACAGGCTAAAAAGATGTGTATTGTCTCCAGACAAGACAGCCAGTGAAACTCTGCAGGTCCACGCAACTGTGGGAGTTACAAATAGTGTGACATGAAACCAATATCCCGGTTGAGGCCGTCCGCGTGTGTGCGGAACTTGGCTATCAGTTTCTGCTCAGCGACTCTGCGCTGTCGTGTGTCGCGAAGGCCGCCTTGGAGAACGCTTACCCGAATATCAGAGGCCGAATGGCCGTGACCGCTGAAGTGCTCCCCATCTCCACATCAGGGGAATATTGAACAGACTGTCCCGGGACTGAGGCCACACTGTCGGGGGGGGGGGGAATATTGAAGAGACTGTCCCGGGACTGAGGCCTCACTGTCGGGGGGGGAATATTGAACTGACTGTCCCGGGACTGAGGCCTCACTGTCGGGGGAATATTGAACAGACTGTCCTGGGACTGAGGTCACACTGTCAGGGGAATATTGAACAGACTGTCCCGGGACTGAGGCCTCACTGTCGGGGGAATATTGAACAGACTGTCCCGGGACTGAGGTCACACTGTCGGGGGAATATTGAACAGACTGTCCCGGGACTGACGCCTCACTGTCGGCAGGGGGGGGGGGGGGGGGTGGAATATTGAACAGACTGTCCCGGGACTGACGCCTCACTGTCGGCGGGGGGGGGGGCGGAATATTGAACAGACTGTCCTGGGACTGAGGCCTTACTGTCGGGGGGGGGGTGGAATATTGAACAGACTGTCCTGGGACTGAGGCCTCACTGTCGGGGGAATATTGAACAGACTGTCCCGGGACTGAAGCCTCACTGTCGGGGGAATATTGAACAGACTGTCCCGGGACTGAGGCCACACTGTCGGGGGAATATTGAACAGACTGTCCCGGGACTGAGGTCACACTGTCGGGGGAATATTGAACAGACTGTCCCGGGACTGAGGCCTCACTGTCGGGGGAATATTGAACAGACGGTCCCGGGACTGAGGTCACACTGTCGGGGGAATATTGAACAGACTGTCCCGGGACTGAGGCCTCACTGTTGGGGGAATATTGAACAGACTGTCCCGTGACTGAGGTCACACTGTCAGGGGAATATTGAACAGACTGTCCCGCGACTGAGGCCTCACTGTCGGGGGAATATTGAACAGACTGTCCCGGGACTGAGGCCTCACTTTTGGGGGAATATTGAACAGACTGTCCCGGGACTGAGGTCATACTGTCGGGGGAATATTGAACAGACTGTCCCGGGACTGAGGTCACACTGTCGGGGGAATATTGAACAAACGGTCCCGGGACTGAGGCCTCACTGTCGGGGGAATATTGAACAAACGGTCCCGGGACTGAGGCCTCACTGTTGGGGGAATATTGAACAGACTGTCCCGGGACTGAGGTCACTCTGTCGGGGGGGGGAATATTGAACAGACTGTCCTGGGACTGAGGCCTCACTTTCGGGGGAATATTGAACAGACTGTCCTGGGGCTGAGGTCACACTGTCGGGGGGGGAATATTGATCAGACTGTCCTGGGACTGAGGTGACACTGTCGGGGGGGGGCGAATATTGATCAGACTGTCCCGGGACTGAGGTCACACTGTCGGGGGGGGAATATTGATCAGACTGTCCTGGGACTGAGGCCTCACTGTCGGGGGGGGAAATATTGATCAGACTGTCCCGGGACTGAGGTCACACTGTCGGGGGAATATTGAACAGACTGTCCTGGGACTGAGGTCACACTGTCGGGGGGGGAATATTGATCAGACTGTCCCGGGACTGAGGTCACACTGTTGGGGGGGGAATATTGATCAGACTGTCCTGGGACTGAGGTCACACTGTCGGGGGGGGAATATTGATCAGACTGTCCCGGGACTGAGGCCTCACTTTTGGGGGAGTATTGAACAGACTGTCCCGTGACTGAGGTCACACTGTCAGGGGAATATTGAACAGACTGTCCCGGGACTGAGGCCTCACTGTCGGGGGAATATTGAACAGACTGTCCCGGGACTGAGGTCACACTGTCGGGGGAATTTTGAACAGACTGTCCCGGGACTGAGGTCATACTGTCGGGGGAATATTGAACAGACTGTCCCGGGACTGAGGCCTCACTGTCGGGGGAATATTGAACAAACGGTCCCGGGACTGAGGCCTCACTGTTGGGGGAATATTGAACAGACTGTCCCGGGACTGAGGTCACTCTGTCGGGGGGGGGAATATTGAACAGACTGTCCTGGGACTGAGGCCTCACTTTCGGGGGAATATTGAACAGACTGTCCTGGGGCTGAGGTCACACTGTCGGGGGGGGGAATATTGATCAGACTGTCCCGGGACTGAGGTCACACTGTCGGGGGGGGAATATTGATCAGACTGTCCTGGGACTGAGGTCACACTGTCGGGGGGGGAATATTGATCAGACTGTCCTGGGACTGAGGTCACACTGTCGGGGGGGGGGCGAATATTGATCAGACTGTCCCCGCACTGAGGCCACACTGTCGGGGGGGGGGATATTGATCAGACTGTCCTGGGACTGAGGTCACACTGTCGGGGGGGGAATATTGATCAGACTGTCCTGGGACTGAGGTCACACTGTCGGGGGCGGGGGGGTGAATATTGAACAGACTGTCCTGGGACTGAGGCCTCACTGTCGGGGGAATATTGAACAGACTGTCCCGGGACTGCGGCCTCACTGTCGGGGGAATATTGAACAGACTGTCCCGGGACTGAGGTCACACTGTCGGGGGAATATTGAACAGACTGTCCCGGGACTGAGGCCTCACTGTCGGGGGAATATTGAACAGACTGTCCCGGGACTGAGGCCTCACTTTTGGGGGAATATTGAACAGACTGTCCCGGGACTGAGGTCACACTGTCGGGGGAATATTGAACAGACTGTCCTAGGACTGAGGCCTCACTGTCGGGGGAATATTGAACAGACAGTCCCGGGACTGAGGCCTCACTGTCGGGGGGGGGGAATATTGAACAGACTGTCCCGGGACTGAGGCCTCACTGTCGGGGGTGGGTGGAATATTGAACAGACTGTCCTGGGACTGAGGCCTCACTGTCGGGGGAATATTGAACAGACTGTCCCGGGACTGAGGCCTCACTGTCAGGGGAATATTGAACAGACTGTCCCGGGACTGAGGTCACACTGTCGGGGGAATATTGAACAGACTGTCCCGGGACTGAGGTCACACTGTCGGGGGAATATTGAACAGACTGTCCCGGGACTGAGGCCTCACTGTCGCTGGAATATTGAACAGACTGTCCTGGGACTGAGGCCTCACTGTCGGGGGAATATTGAACAGGCTGTCCCGGGACTGAGGTCACATTGTCGGGGGAATATTGAACAGACTGTCCCGGGACTGAGGCCTCACTGTCGGGGGGGGGGAATATTGAACAGACTGTCCTGGGACTGAGGCCTCACTGTCGGGGGAATATTGAACAGACTGTCCTGGGACTGAGGCCTCACTGTCGGGAGGGGAATATTGATCAGACTGTCCTGGGACTGAGGTCACACTGTCGGGGGGGCGAATATTGATCAGACTGTCCCGGGACAGAGGTCACACTGTCGGGGGGGGAATATTGATCAGACTGTCCTGCGACTGACGTCACACTGTTGGGGGGGGAATATTGATCAGACTGTCCCGGGACTGAGGTCACACTGTCGGGGGGGGAATATTGATCAGACTGTCCTGGGACTGAGGTCAAACCGTCGGAAGGGGGGGGGGTGAATATTGAACAGACTGTCCTGGGACTGAGGCCTCACTTTCGGGGGAATATTGAACAGACTGTCCCGGGACTGAGGCCTCACTGTCGGGGGAATATTGAACAGACTGTCCTGGGACTGAGGTCACGCTGTCGGGGGAATATTGAACAGACTGTCCTGGGACTGAGGTCACACTGTCGGGGGAATATTGAACAGACTGTCCCGGGACTGAGGTCACACTGTCGGGGGAATATTGAACAGACTGTCCCGGGACTGAGGCCTCACTGTCGGGGGAATATTGAACAAACAGTCCCGGGACTGAGGCCTCACTGTTGGGGGAATATTGAACAGACTGTCCCGGGACTCAGGTCACTCTGTCGGGGGGGGAATATTGAACAGACTGTCCCGGGACTGAGGTCATACTGTCGGGGGGGGGAATATTGAACAGACTGTCCTGGGACTGAGGCCTCACTTTCGGGGGTATATTGAACAGACTGTCCTGTGGCTGAGGTCACACTGTCGAGGGGGGGAATATTGATCAGACTGTCCTGGGACTGAGGTCACACTGTCGGGGGGGCGAATTTTGATCAGACTGTCCTGGGACTGAGGTCACACTGTCGGGGTGGGAATATTGATCAGACTGTCCCGGGACTGAGGTCACACTGTCGGGGGGGGAATATTGATCAGACTGTCCTGGGACTGAGGTCACACTGTCGGGGGAATATTGAACAAACGGTCCCGGGACTGAGGCCTCACTGTTGGGGGAATATTGAACAGACTGTCCCGGGACTGAGGTCACTCTGTCGGGGGGGGGAATATTGAACAGACTGTCCTGGGACTGAGGCCTCACTTTCGGGGGAATATTGAACAGACTGTCCTGGGGCTGAGGTCACACTGTCGGGGGGGGGAATATTGATCAGACTGTCCCGGGACTGAGGTCACACTGTCGGGGGGGGAATATTGATCAGACTGTCCTGGGACTGAGGTCACACTGTCGGGGGGGGAATATTGATCAGACTGTCCTGGGACTGAGGTCACACTGTCGGGGGGGGGGCGAATATTGATCAGACTGTCCCCGCACTGAGGCCACACTGTCGGGGGGGGGGATATTGATCAGACTGTCCTGGGACTGAGGTCACACTGTCGGGGGGGGAATATTGATCAGACTGTCCTGGGACTGAGGTCACACTGTCGGGGGCGGGGGGGTGAATATTGAACAGACTGTCCTGGGACTGAGGCCTCACTGTCGGGGGAATATTGAACAGACTGTCCCGGGACTGCGGCCTCACTGTCGGGGGAATATTGAACAGACTGTCCCGGGACTGAGGTCACACTGTCGGGGGAATATTGAACAGACTGTCCCGGGACTGAGGCCTCACTGTCGGGGGAATATTGAACAGACTGTCCCGGGACTGAGGCCTCACTTTTGGGGGAATATTGAACAGACTGTCCCGGGACTGAGGTCACACTGTCGGGGGAATATTGAACAGACTGTCCTAGGACTGAGGCCTCACTGTCGGGGGAATATTGAACAGACAGTCCCGGGACTGAGGCCTCACTGTCGGGGGGGGGGAATATTGAACAGACTGTCCCGGGACTGAGGCCTCACTGTCGGGGGTGGGTGGAATATTGAACAGACTGTCCTGGGACTGAGGCCTCACTGTCGGGGGAATATTGAACAGACTGTCCCGGGACTGAGGCCTCACTGTCAGGGGAATATTGAACAGACTGTCCCGGGACTGAGGTCACACTGTCGGGGGAATATTGAACAGACTGTCCCGGGACTGAGGTCACACTGTCGGGGGAATATTGAACAGACTGTCCCGGGACTGAGGCCTCACTGTCGCTGGAATATTGAACAGACTGTCCTGGGACTGAGGCCTCACTGTCGGGGGAATATTGAACAGGCTGTCCCGGGACTGAGGTCACATTGTCGGGGGAATATTGAACAGACTGTCCCGGGACTGAGGCCTCACTGTCGGGGGGGGGGAATATTGAACAGACTGTCCTGGGACTGAGGCCTCACTGTCGGGGGAATATTGAACAGACTGTCCTGGGACTGAGGCCTCACTGTCGGGAGGGGAATATTGATCAGACTGTCCTGGGACTGAGGTCACACTGTCGGGGGGGCGAATATTGATCAGACTGTCCCGGGACAGAGGTCACACTGTCGGGGGGGGAATATTGATCAGACTGTCCTGCGACTGACGTCACACTGTTGGGGGGGGAATATTGATCAGACTGTCCCGGGACTGAGGTCACACTGTCGGGGGGGGAATATTGATCAGACTGTCCTGGGACTGAGGTCAAACCGTCGGAAGGGGGGGGGGTGAATATTGAACAGACTGTCCTGGGACTGAGGCCTCACTTTCGGGGGAATATTGAACAGACTGTCCCGGGACTGAGGCCTCACTGTCGGGGGAATATTGAACAGACTGTCCTGGGACTGAGGTCACGCTGTCGGGGGAATATTGAACAGACTGTCCTGGGACTGAGGTCACACTGTCGGGGGAATATTGAACAGACTGTCCCGGGACTGAGGTCACACTGTCGGGGGAATATTGAACAGACTGTCCCGGGACTGAGGCCTCACTGTCGGGGGAATATTGAACAAACAGTCCCGGGACTGAGGCCTCACTGTTGGGGGAATATTGAACAGACTGTCCCGGGACTCAGGTCACTCTGTCGGGGGGGGAATATTGAACAGACTGTCCCGGGACTGAGGTCATACTGTCGGGGGGGGGAATATTGAACAGACTGTCCTGGGACTGAGGCCTCACTTTCGGGGGTATATTGAACAGACTGTCCTGTGGCTGAGGTCACACTGTCGAGGGGGGGAATATTGATCAGACTGTCCTGGGACTGAGGTCACACTGTCGGGGGGGCGAATTTTGATCAGACTGTCCTGGGACTGAGGTCACACTGTCGGGGTGGGAATATTGATCAGACTGTCCCGGGACTGAGGTCACACTGTCGGGGGGGGAATATTGATCAGACAGTCCCGGGACTGAGGTCACACTGTCGGGGGGGGGGGGAACATGAACAGACTGTCCTGGGACTGAGGCCTCACTGTCGGGGGAATATTGTAAGAAGTTAAACAACACCAGGTTAAAGTCCAACAGGTTTATTTGGTAGCAGAAGCCACACAAGCTTTCGAAGCTCTCAGCCCCTTCTTCAGGTGAGTGGGAATTCTGTTCACAAACAGAATGAGGGGGAATATTGAACAGACTGTCCCGGTACTGATGCCTCAGTGTCGGGGGAATATTGAAGAGACTGTCCCGGGACTGAGGCCTCACTGTCGGGGGAATATTGAAGAGACTGTCCCGGGACTGAGGCCTCACTGTCGGGGGAATATTGAACAGACTGTCCTGGGACTGAGGCCTCACTGTTGGGGGGGGGAATATTGAACAGACTGTCCCGTGACTGAGGTTACACTGTCGGGGGAATATTGAACAGACTGTCCCGGGACTGAGGCCTCACTGTCGGGGGAATATTGTAAGAAGTTTAACAACACCAGGTTTCTTTGGTAGCAAAAGCCACACAAGCTTTCGAAGCTCTAAGCCCCTTCTTCAGGTGAGTGGGAATTCTGTTCACAAACAGAGCTTATAAAGACACAGACTCAATTTACATGAATAATGGTTGGAATGCGAATACTGACAGCTAATCAAGTCTTGAAGAAACAAAACAACGTGAGTGGAGAGAGCATCAAGACAGGCTAAAAAGATGTGTATTGTCTCCAGACAAGACAGCCAGTGAAACTCTGCAGGTCCACGCAACTGTGGGAGTTACAAATAGTGTGACATGAAACCAATATCCCGGTTGAGGCCGTCCGCGTGTGTGCGGAACTTGGCTATCAGTTTCTGCTCAGCGACTCTGCGCTGTCGTGTGTCGCGAAGGCCGCCTTGGAGAACGCTTACCCGAATATCAGAGGCCGAATGGCCGTGACCGCTGAAGTGCTCCCCATCTCCACATCAGGGGAATATTGAACAGACTGTCCCGGGACTGAGGCCACACTGTCGGGGGGGGGGGAATATTGAAGAGACTGTCCCGGGACTGAGGCCTCACTGTCGGGGGGGGAATATTGAACTGACTGTCCCGGGACTGAGGCCTCACTGTCGGGGGAATATTGAACAGACTGTCACACTGTCAGGGGAATATTGAACAGACTGTCCTGGGACTGAGGTCACACTGTCAGGGGAATATTAAACAGACTGTCCCGGGACTGAGGCCTCACTGTCGGGGGAATATTGAACAGACTGTCCCGGGACTGAGGTCACACTGTCGGGGGAATATTGAACAGACTGTCCTGGGACTGAGGTCACACTGTCGGGGGAATATTGAACAGACTGTCCCGGGACTGACGCCTCACTGTCGGCAGGGGGTGGGGGGGGGTGGAATATTGAACAGACTGTCCCGGGACTGACGCCTCACTGTCGGCGGGGCGGGGGGGGAATATTGAACAGACTGTCCTGGGACTGAGGCCTTACTGTCGGGGGGGGGTGGAATATTGAACAGACTGTCCTGGGACTGAGGCCTCACTGTCAGGGGAATATTGAACAGACGGTCCCGGGACTGAGGTCACACTGTCGGGGGAATATTGAACAGACTGTCCCGGGACTGAGGCCTCACTGTTGGGGGAATATTGAACAGACTGTCCCGTGACTGAGGTCACACTGTCAGGGGAATATTGAACAGACTGTCCCGGGACTGAGGCCTCACTGTCGGGGGAATATTGAACAGACTGTCCCGGGACTGAGGCCTCACTTTTGGGGGAATATTGAACAGACTGTCCCGGGACTGAGGTCACACTGTCGGGGGAATATTGAACAGACTGTCCCGGGACTGAGGTCATACTGTCGGGGGAATATTGAACAGACTGTCCCGGGACTGAGGCCTCACTGTCGGGGGAATATTGAACAAACGGTCCCGGGACTGAGGCCTCACTGTTGGCGGAATATTGAACAGACTGTCCCGGGACTGAGGTCACTCTGTCGCGGGGGGGAATATTGAACAGACTGTCCTGGGACTGAGGCCTCACTTTCGGGGGAATATTGAACAGACTGTCCTGGGGCTGAGGTCACACTGTCGGGGGGGGGAATATTGATCAGACTGTCCTGGGACTGAGGTCACACTGTCGGGGGGGGGCGAATATTGATCAGACTGCCCTGGGACTGAGGTCACACTGTCGGGGGGGGAATCATGATCAGACTGTCCTGGGACTGAGGTCACACTGTCGGGGGGGGAATATTGATCAGACTGTCCTGGGACTGAGGTCACACTGTCGGGGGGGGAATATTGATCAGACTGTCCCGGGACTGAGGTCACACTGTCGGGGGGGGAATATTGATCAGACTGTCCTGGGACTGAGGTCACACTTTCGGGGGGGGAATATTGATCAGACTGTCCTGGGACTGAGGTCACACTGTCGGGGGGGGGGGGGGGGGGGGGGGTGAATATTGAACAGACTGTCCTGGGACTGAGGCCTCACTGTCGGGGGAATATTGAACAGACTGTCCCGGGACTGAGGCCTCACTGTCAGGGGAATATTGAACAGACTGTCCCGGGACTGAGGTCACACTGTCGGGGGAATATTGAACAGACAGTCCCGGGACTGAGGTCACACTGTCGGGGGAATATTGAACAGACTGTCCCGGGACTGAGGTCACACTGTCGGGGGAATATTGAACAGACTGTCCCGGGACTGAGGCCTCACTGTCGGGGGAATATTGAACAGACTGTCCCGGGACTGAGGTCACACTGTCGGGGGAATATTGAACAGACTGTCCCGGGACTGAGGTCATACTGTCGGGGGAATATTGAACAGACTGTCCCGGGACTGAGGCCTCACTGTCGGGGGAATATTGAACAAACGGTCCCGGGACTGAGGCCTCACTGTTGGGGGAATATTGAACAGACTGTCCCGGGACTGAGGTCACTCTGTTGCGGGGGGGAATATTGAACAGACTGTCCTGGGACTGAGGCCTCACTTTCGGGGGAATATTGAACAGACTGTCCTGGGGCTGAGGTCACACTGTCGGGGGGGGGAATATTGATCAGACTGTCCTGGGACTGAGGTCACACTGTCGGGGGGGGGCGAATATTGATCAGACTGTCCTGGGACTGAGGTCACACTGTCGGGGGGGGAATCATGATCAGACTGTCCTGGGACTGAGGTCACACTGTCGGGGGGGGAATATTGATCAGACTGTCCTGGGACTGAGGTCACACTGTCGGGGGGGGAATATTGATCAGACTGTCCCGGGACTGAGGTCACACTGTCGGGGGGGGGAATATTGATCAGACTGTCCTGGGACTGAGGTCACACTTTCGGGGGGGGAATATTGATCAGACTGTCCTGGGACTGAGGTCACACTGTCGGGGGGGGGGGGGGGGGGGGGGGGGTGAATATTGAACAGACTGTCCTGGGACTGAGGCCTCACTGTCGGGGGAATATTGAACAGACTGTCCCGGGACTGACGTCACACTGTCGGGGGAATATTGAACAGACTGTCCCGGGACTGAGGCCTCACTGTCGGGGGAATATTGAACAGACTGTCCCGGGACTGAGGTCACACTGTCGGGGGAATATTGTACAGACTGTCCTGGGACTGAGGTCACACTGTCGGGGAGGGAATATTGAATAGACTGTCCTGGGACTGAGGTCACACTGTCGGGGGAATATTGAACAGACTGTCCCGTGACTGAGGTCACACTGTCGGGGGAATATTGAACAGACTGTCTTAGGACTGAGGCCTCACTGTCGGGGGAATATTGAACAGACTGTCCCGGGACTGAGGCCTCACTGTCGGGGGGGGGGAATATTGAACAGACTGTCCCGGGACTGAGGCCTCACTGTCGGGGGTGGGTGGAATATTGAACAGACTGTCCTGGGACTAAGGCCTCACTGTCGGGGGAATATTGAACAGACTGTCCCGGGACTGAGGCCTCACTGTCAGGGGAATATTGAACAGACTGTCCCGGGACTGAGGTCACACTGTCGGGGGAATATTGAACAGACTGTCCCGGGACTGAGGTCACACTGTCGGGGGAATATTGAACAGACTGTCCCGGGACTGAGGTCACACTGTCGGGGGAATATTGAACAGACTGTCCCGGGACTGAGGCCTCACTGTCGGTGGAATATTGAACAGACTGTCCTGGGACTGAGGCCTCACTGTCGGGGGAATATTGAACAGGCTGTCCCGGGACTGAGGTCACATTGTCGGGGGAATATTGAACAGACTGTCCCGGGACTGAGGCCTCACTGTCGGGGGAATATTGAACAGACTGTCCCGGGACTGAGGCCTCACTGTCGGGGGAATATTGAACAGACTGTCCTGGGACTGAGGTCACACTGTCGGGGGAAGATTGAACAGACTGTCCCGGGACTGAGGTCACACTGTCGCGGGAATATTGAACAGACTGTCCCGGGACTGAGGTCACACTGTCGGGGGAATATTGAACAGACTGTCCTGGGACTGAGGCCTCACTGTCGGGGGAATATTGAACAGACTGTCCCGGGACTGAGGCCTCACTGTCCGAGGAATATTGAACAGACGGTCCCGGGACTGAGGCCTCACTGTCGGGGAAATATTGAACAGACTGTCCTGGGACTGAGGCCTCACTGTCGGGGGAATATTGAACAGACTGTCCTGGGACTGAGGCCTCACTGTCCGAGGAATATTGAACAGACGGTCCCGGGACTGAGGCCTCACTGCCGGGGGAATATTGAACAGACTGTCCCGGGACTGAGGTCACACTGTCGGGGGAATATTGAACAGACTGTCCTGGGACTGAGGCCTCACTGTCGGGGGAATATTGAACAGACTGTCCCGGGACTGAGGTCACTCTGTCGGGGGGGGGGAATATTGAACAGACTGTCCTGGGGCTGAGGTCACACTGTCGGGGGGGGGAATATTGAACAAACAGTCCTGGGACTGAGGCCTCACTGTTGGGGGAATATTGAACAGACTGTCCCGGGACTGAGGTCACACTGTCGGGGGGGGAATATTGATCAGACTGTCCCGGGACTGAGGTCACACTGTCGGGGGGGGAATATTGATCAGACTGTCCTAGGACTGAGGTCACACTGTCGGGGGGGGGAATATTGATCAGACTGTCCCGGGACTGAGGTCACACTGTCGGGGGGGAATATTGATCAGACTGTCCTGGGACTGACGTCACACTGTCGGGGGGGGAATATTGATCAGACTGTCCCGGGACTGAGGTCACACTGTCGGGGGGGGAATATTGATCAGACTGTCCTGGGACTGAGGTCACACTGTCGGGGGGGGGCGAATATTGATCAGACTGTCCTGGGACTGAGGTCAAACCGTCGGGGGGGGGGGTGAATATTGAACAGACTGTCCCGGGACTGAGGCCTCACTGTCGGGGGAATATTGAACAGACTGTCCTGGGACTGAGGTCACGCTTTCGGGGGAATATTGAACAGACTGTCCCGGGACTGAGGCCTCACTGTCGGGGGAATATTGAACAAACAGTCCCGGGACTGAGGCCTCCCTGTTGGGGGAATATTGAACAGACTGTCCTGGGACTGAGGCCTCACTGTTGGGGGAATATTGAACAGACTGTCCCGGGACTGAGGTCACTCTGTCGGGGGGGGGAATATTGAACAGACTGTCCTGGGACTGACGCCTCACTGTCGGGGGAATATTGAACAGACTGTCCTGTGGCTGAGGTCACACTGTCGGCGGGGGGAATATTGATCAGACTGTCCTGGGACTGAGGTCACACTGTCGGGGGGGCGAATATTGATCAGACTGTCCTGGGACTGAGGTCACACTGTCGGGGGGGGAATATTGATCAGACTGTCCCGGGACTGAGGTCACACTGTCGGGGGGGGAATATTGATCAGACTGTCGCGGGACTGAGGTCACACTGTCGGGGGGGGAATATTGATCAGACTGTCGCGGGACTGAGGTCGCACTGTCGGGGGGGGAATATTGATCAGACTGTCCTGGGACTGAGGCCTCACTGTCGGGGGAATATTGAACAGACTGTCCCGGGACTGAGGCCTCACTGTCGGGGGAATATTGAACAGACTGTCCTGGGACTGAGGTCACGCTGTCGGGGGAATATTGAACAGACTGTCCTGGGACTGAGGTCACGCTGTCGGGGGAATATTGAACAGACTGTACCGGGACTGAGGCCTCACTGTGGGGGGAATATTGAACAGACTGTCCTGGGACTGAGGCCTCACTGTCGGGGGAATATTGTAAGAAGTTAAACAACACCAGGTTAAAGTCCAACAGGTTTATTTGGTAGCAGAAGCCACACAAGCTTTCGAAGCTCTCAGCCCCTTCTTCAGGTGAGTGGGAATTCTGTTCACAAACAGAATGAGGGGGAATATTGAACAGACTGTCCCGGTACTGATGCCTCAGTGTCGGGGGAATATTGAAGAGACTGTCCCGGGACTGAGGCCTCACTGTCGGGGGAATATTGAAGAGACTGTCCCGGGACTGAGGCCTCACTGTCGGGGGAATATTGAACAGACTGTCCCGGGACTGAGGTCACACTGTCGGGGGGGGGAATATTGAACAGACTGTCCCGGGACTGAGGTCACTCTGTCGGCGGAATATTGAACAGACTGTCCTGGGACTGAGGCCTCACTGTCGCGGGAATATTGAACAGACTGTCCCGGGACTGAGGCCTCACTGTCGGGGGAATATTGAACAGACTGTCCCGGGACTGAGGTCACACTGTCGGGGGGGGGAATATTGAACAGACTGTCCCGGGACTGACGCCTCACTGACGGGGCGGGGGGGGGAACATTGAACAGACTGTCCCGGGACTGAGGCCTCACTGTCGGGGGAATATTGAACAAACAGTCCCGGGACTGAGGCCTCACTGTTGGGGGAATATTGAACAGACTGTCCTGGGACTGAGGCCTCACTGTTGGGGGAATATTGAACAGACTGTCCCGGGACTGAGGTCACTCTGTCGGGGGGGGGAATATTGAACAGACTGTCCTGGGACTGACGCCTCACTGTCGGGGGAATATTGAACAGACTGTCCTGTGGCTGAGGTCACACTGTCGGGGGGGGGAATATTGATCAGACTGTCCTGGGACTGAGGTCACACTGTCGGGGGGGCGAATATTGATCAGACTGTCCTGGGACTGAGGTCACACTGTCGGGGGGGGAATATTGATCAGACTGTCCCGGGACTGAGGTCACACTGTCGGGGGGGGAATATTGATCAGACTGTCCCGGGACTGAGGTCACACTGTCGGGGGGGGAATATTGATCAGACTGTCCCGGGACTGAGGTCGCACTGTCGGGGGGGGAATATTGATCAGACTGTCCTGGGACTGAGGCCTCACTGTCGGGGGAATATTGAACAGACTGTCCCGGGACTGAGGCCTCACTGTCGGGGGAATATTGAACAGACTGTCCTGGGACTGAGGTCACGCTGTCGGGGGAATATTGAACAGACTGTCCTGGGACTGAGGTCACACTGTCGGGGGAATATTGAACAGACTGTCCCGGGACTGAGGCCTCACTTTTGGGGGAATATTGAACAGACTGTCCTGGGACTGAGGCCTCACTGTCGGGGGAATATTGAACAGACTGTCCTGGGACTGAGGCCTCACTGTCGGGGGAATATTGAACAGACTGTCCTGGGACTGAGGCCTCACTGTCGGGGGAATATTGAACAGACTGTCCCGGGACTGAGGTCACACTGTCGGGGGAATATTGAACAGACTGTCCCGGGACTGAGGCCTCACTGTCGGCGGAATATTGAACAGACTGTCCTGGGACTGAGGTCACACTGTCGGGGAGGGAATATTGAACAGACTGTCCTGGGACTGAGGCCTCACTGTCGGGGGAATATTGAACAGACTGTCCCGGGACTGAGGCCTCACTGTCGGGGGGGGGAATATTGAACAGACTGTCCCGGGACTGAGGCCTCACTGTCGGGGGAATATTGAACAGACTGTCCTGGGACTGAGGCCTCACTGTCAGGGGAATATTGTAAGAAGTTTAACAACACCAGGTTAAAGTCCAACAGGTTTATTTGGTAGCAAAAGCCACACAAGCTTTCGAAGCTCTAAGCCCCTTCTTCAGGTGAGTGGGAATTCTGTTCACAAACAGAATGAGGGGGAATATTGAACAGACTGTCCCGGGACTGAGGCCTCACTGTCGGGGGAATATTGAAGAGACTGTCCCGGGACTGAGGCCTCACTGTCGGGGGAATATTGAAGAGACTGTCCCGGGACTGAGGCCTCACTGTCGGGGGAATATTGAACAGACTGTCCCGGGACTGAGGTCACACTGTCGGGGGGGGGAATATTGAACAGACTGTCCCGGGACTGAGGTCACTCTGTCGGCGGAATATTGAACAGACTGTCCTGGGACTGAGGCCTCACTGTCGCGGGAATATTGAACAGACTGTCCCGGGACTGAGGCCTCACTGTCAGGGGAATATTGAACAGACTGTCCCGGGACTGAGGTCACACTGTCGGGGGGGGGAATATTGAACAGACTGTCCCGGGACTGACGCCTCACTGACGGGGCGGGGGGGGAACATTGAACAGACTGTCCTGGGACTGAGGCCTCACTGTCGGGGGAATATTGAACTGACTGTCCTGGGACTGAGGCCTCACTGTCGGGGGAATATTGAACTGACTGTCCTGGGACTGAGGCCTCACTGTCGGGGGAATATTGAACAGAATGTCCCGAGACTGAGGTCACACTGTCGGGGGAATATTGAACAGAATGTCCCGAGACTGAGGTCACACTGTCCAGGAGGGAATATTGAACAGACTGTCCCGGGACTGAGGTCGCACTGTCGGCGGCGGGGGGGGGTGGAATATTGAACACACTGTCCCGGGACTGAGGCCTCACTGTCGGGGGGGGGGTGGAAGATTGAACAGACTGTCCCGGGACTGAGGCTTCACTGTCGGGGGAATATTGAACAGACTGTCCCGGGACTGAGGTCACACTGTCGGGGGAATATTGAACAGACTGTCCTGGGACTGAGGTCTCACTGTCGGGGGAATATTGAACAGACTGTCCCGGGACTGAGGCCTCACTGTTGAGGGGGGGAATATTGAACAGACTGTCCTGGGACTGAGGCCTCACTGTCGGGGGAATATTGAACAGACTGTCCCGGGACTGAGGTCACACTGTCGGGGGAATATTGAACAGAATGTCCTGGGACTGAGGTCAGACTGTCGGGGGATTATTGAACAGACTGTCCCGGGACTGAGGCCTCACTGTCGTTGGGGGGTGGAAGAATGAACAGACTGTCCCGGGACTGAGGCCTCACTGTCGGGGGGGGGGGTGGAAGATTGAACAGACTGTCCCGAGACTGAGGCCTCACTGTCGGGGGAATATTGAACAGACTGTCCCGGGACTGAGGTCTCACTGTCGGGGGAATATTGAACAGACTGTCCCGGGACTGAGGCCTCACTGTTGAGGGGGGGAATATTGAACAGACTGTCCTGGGACTGAGGCCTCACTGTCGGGGGAATATTGAACAGACTGTCCTGGGACTGAGGCCTCACTGTCGGGGGAATATTGAACAGACTGTCCCGGGACTGAGGCCTCACTGTCGGGGGAATATTGAACAGACTGTCCCGGGACTGAGGTCACACTGTCGGGGGAATATTGAACAGACTGTCCCGGGACTGAGGCCTCACTGTCGGGGGAATATTGATCAGACTGTCCCGGGACTGAGGCCTCACTGTCGGGGGAATATTGAACAGACTGTCCTGGGACTGAGGCCTCACTGTCGGGGGAATATTGATCAGACTGTCCCGGGACTGAGGCCTCACTGTCGGGGGAATATTGAACAGACTGTCCTGGGACTGTGGTCTCACTGTCGGGGGAATTTTGAACAGACTGTCCCGTGACTGAGGTCACACTGTCGGGGGAATATCGAACAGACTGTCCCGGGACTGAGGCCTCACTGTCGGGGGGCGGGAATATTGAACAGACGGTCCCGGGACTGAGGCCTCACTGTCCGAGGAATATTGAACAGACTGTCCCGGGACTCAGGCCTCACTGTCGGGGGAATATTGAACAAACGGTCCCGGGACTGAGGTCACACTGTCGGGGGAATATTGAACAGACTGTCCTGGGACTGAGGTCAAACCGTCGGGGGGGGGGGGGAATATTGAACAGACTGTCCTGGGACTGAGGTCACACTGTCGGGGGAATATTGAACCGACTGTCCCGGGACTGAGGTCACACTGTCGGGGGAATATTGAACAAACGGTCCCGGGACTGAGGTCACACTGTCGGGGGAATATTGAACAGACTGTCCCGGGACTGAGGTCACACTGTCGGGGGAATATTGAACAGACTGTCCCGGGACTGAGGCCTCACTGTTGAGGGGGGGAATATTGAACAGACTGTCCTGGGACTGAGGCCTCACTGTCGGGGGAATATTGAACAGACTGTCCCGGGACTGAGGTCACACTGTCGGGGGAATATTGAACAGACTGTCCTGGGACTGAGGTCAGACTGTCGGGGGATTATTGAACAGACTGTCCCGGGACTGAGGCCTCACTGTCGGGGGGGGGTGGAAGAATGAACAGACTGTCCCGGGACTGAGGCCTCACTGTCGGGGGGGGGGTGGAAGATTGAACAGACTGTCCCGAGACTGAGGCCTCACTGTCGGGGGAATATTGAACAGACTGTCCCGGGACTGAGGTCTCACTGTCGGGGGAATATTGAACAGACTGTCCCGGGACTGAGGCCTCACTGTTGAGGGGGGGAATATTGAACAGACTGTCCTGGGACTGAGGCCTCACTGTCGGCGGAATATTGAACAGACTGTCCTGGGACTGAGGCCTCACTGTCGGGGGAATATTGAACAGACTGTCCTGGGACTGAGGCCTCACTGTCGGGGGAATATTGAACAGACTGTCCCGGGACTGAGGCCTCACTGTCGGGGGAATATTGAACAGACTGTCCCGGGACTGAGGTCACACTGTCGGGGGAATATTGAACAGACTGTCCCGGGACTGAGGCCTCACTGTCGGGGGAATATTGAACAGACTGTCCTGGGACTGAGGCCTCACTGTCGGGGGAATATTGATCAGACTGTCCCGGGACTGAGGCCTCACTGTCGGGGGAATATTGAACAGACTGTCCTGGGACTGTGGTCTCACTGTCGGGGGAATTTTGAACAGACTGTCCTGGGACTGTGGTCTCACTGTCGGGGGAATATTGAACAGACTGTCCTGGGACTGTGGTCTCACTGTCGGGGGAATTTTGAACAGACTGTCCCGTGACTGAGGTCACACTGTCGGGGGAATATCGAACAGACTGTCCCGGGACTGAGGCCTCACTGTCGGGGGGCGGGAATATTGAACAGACGGTCCCGGGACTGAGGCCTCACTGTCCGAGGAATATTGAACAGACTGTCCCGGGACTCAGGCCTCACTGTCGGGGGAATATTGAACAAACGGTCCCGGGACTGAGGTCACACTGTCGGGGGAATATTGAACAGACTGTCCTGGGACTGAGGTCAAACCGTCGGGGGGGGGGGGAATATTGAACAGACTGTCCTGGGACTGAGGTCACACTGTCGGGGGAATATTGAACCGACTGTCCCGGGACTGAGGTCACACTGTCGGGGGAATATTGAACAAACGGTCCTGGGACTGAGGTCACACTGTCGGGGGAATATTGAACAGACTGTCCCGGGACTGAGGTCACACTGTCGGGGGAATATTGAACAGACTGTCCCGGGACTGAGGTCACACTGTCGGGGGAATATTGAACAGACTGTCCCGGGACTGAGGGCACACTGTCGGGGGAATATTGAACAGACTGTCCTGGGACTGAGGTCACACTGTCGGGGGAATATTGAACAGACTGTCCTGGGACTGAGGTCACACTGTCGGGGGGGGGGGGGGGAATATTGAACAGACTGTCCCGGTACTGAGATCACACTGTCAGGGGAATATTGAACAGACTGTCCCGGGACTGAGATCACACTGTCGGGGGAATATTGAACAGACTGTCCCGGGACTGAGGGCACACTGTCGGGGGGGGGAATATTGAACAGACTGTCCCGGGACTGAGGCCTCACTGTCGGGGGAATATTGAACAGACTGTCCTGGGACTGAGGCCTCACTGTCCGGGGAATATTGTAAGAAGTTTAACAACACCAGGTTAAAGTCCAACAGGTTTATTGGGTAGCAAAAGCCACACAAGCTTTCGAAGCTCTAAGCCCCTTCTTCAGGTGAGTGGGAATTCTGTTCACAAACAGAATGAGGGGGAATATTGAAGAGACTGTCCCGGGACTGAGGCCTCACTGTCGGGGGAATATTGAAGAGACTGTCCCCGGACTGAGGCCTCACTGTCGGGGGAATATTGAAGAGACTGTCCCGGGACTGAGGCCTCACTGTCGGGGGAATATTGAACAGACTGTCCCGGGACTGAGGTCACACTGTCGGGGGGGGGAATATTGAACAGACTGTCCCGGGACTGAGGTCACTCTGTCGGCGGAATATTGAACAGACTGTCCTGGGACTGAGGCCTCACTGTCGCGGGAATATTGAACAGACTGACCTTGGACTGAGGCCTCACTGTCGCGGGAATATTGAACAGACTGTCCCGGGACTGAGGCCTCACTGTCGGGGGAATATTGAACAGACTGTCCCGGGACTGAGGTCACACTGTCGGGGGAGGGAATATTGAACAGACTGTCCCGGGACTGACGCCTCACTGACGGGGCGGGGGGGGAACATTGAACAGACTGTCCCGGGACTGAGGGCACACTGTCGGGGGGGGGAATATTGAACAGACTGTCCCGGGACTGAGGCCTCACTGTCGGGGGGGGGGTGGAATATTGAACAGACTGTCCTGGGACTGAGGCCTCACTGTCGGGGGAATATTGAACTGACTGTCCTGGGACTGAGGCCTCACTGTCGGGGGAATATTGAACAGAATGTCCCGGGACTGAGGTCACACTGTCGGGGGAATATTGAACAGAATGTCCCGAGACTGAGGTCACACTGTCCAGGAGGGAATATTGAACAGACTGTCCCGGGACTGAGGTCGCACTGTCGGCGGGGGTGGAATATTGAACACACTGTCCCGGGACTGAGGCCTCACTGTCGGGGGGGGGGTGGAAGATTGAACACACTGTCCCGGGACTGAGGCCTCACTGTCGGGGGGGGGGGGAAGATTGAACAGACTGTCCCGGGACTGAGGCTTCACTGTCGGGGGAATATTGAACAGACTGTCCCGGGACTGAGGTCACACTGTCGGGGGAATATTGAACAGACTGTCCTGGGACTGAGGTCTCACTGTCGGGGGAATATTGAACAGACTGTCCCGGGACTGAGGCCTCACTGTTGAGGGGGGGAATATTGAACAGACTGTCCTGGGACTGAGGCCTCACTGTCGGGGGAATATTGAACAGACTGTCCCGGGACTGAGGTCACACTGTCGGGGGAATATTGAACAGACTGTCCTGGGACTGAGGTCAGACTGTCGGGGGATTATTGAACAGACTGTCCCGGGACTGAGGCCTCACTGTCGGGGGGGGGTGGAAGAATGAACAGACTGTCCCGGGACTGAGGCCTCACTGTCGGCGGGGGGGTGGAAGATTGGACAGACTGTCCTGGGACTGAGGCCTCACTGTCGCGGGAATATTGAACAGACTGTCCCGGGACTGAGGCCTCACTGTCGGGGGAATATTGAACAGACTGTCCCGGGACTGAGGTCACACTATCGGGGGGGGGGAATATTGAACAGACTGTCCCGGGACTGAGGCCTCACTGTCGGGGGAATATTGAACAGACTGTCCTGGGACTGAGGCCTCACTGTCGGGGGAATATTGAACAGACTGTCCCGGGACTGAGGCCTCACTGTCGGGGGAATATTGAACAGACTGTCCCGGGACTGAGGCCTCACTGTCGGGGGGGGGGGAATATTGAACAGATTGTCCCGGGACTGAGGTCACACTGTCGGGGGAATATTGAACAGACTGTCCCGGGACTGAGGCCTCACTGTCGGGGGAGGAATATTGAACAGACTGTCCCAGGACTGAGGCTAACTTCACAAAACTCCTTGGAGTTCCTGGCCTGGGTCTTTAACATCCCCAACTTTAACCATATATGACCCTGGCCCAGTCCGTGAGAGTTCCTGGTGCCTGTGGGTTGCTGTCTCCGAAGTTTCACACTTGGACGGTGTCTCCTGGTTTAAAAACTCTGTCAGCTTCATGCCCATCATGGCCGCTTTTTTGGGCTTCTTGTTTTTCTTCACTTTTTCCCCTTAAGTAAGGCTCAGCCTGGTCTGCAAGTGTCTGCCCATCAAGAGACCTGCTGGGGCTAAACTCATCATATATATGGTGTTGTTCTATATTTAAAAATGCATTGTGCCAGTTTTGTGTTCAAAGAGCCCCTGGGATGATTTTTCATTTGTGATGATACTGTGCCTTTAAAAAAGGTATTTTAATCATGTTCCTTTGCAGCATTTTATTTTGGTGCCGAGATGTCTTAACCAGTGTCCTCTCATTGGCACTGAAGCAATATAATGGCCATCACAGGCCCTATTTTACCATTTCAATTCTGAGTGCTGGGTAGACTTGAAACTGGGAGTGTTTCAGATCCGACTTTTAAACCTGTTCTCAGGCGCCCCCATACGCATTCTGCCTGAGAAAATATCAGCGATTGTGAATTGTGCTACGGAAGCCCATGGACCCGGCTTATCGCGCCCGAAAAACTGCAGCTCTGATTGGTGCCTCCAACTGCGCATGTGCAGTAAAAAACAAATAGAAATACGCTCCCCTTCCACATTGCTTCCAGGCCAGATAATGCCTCCCCCTGGTCCCCACAATCAGCGCCCACCCCCACATCATTACTGACTCCCTTATCCCCCCACCCCCTTGCTACCCAGACCAATCGCGGCCTCCTACCCCCCTTTACCCCCACTGATCACACACAGAGTGGCAACAGACCCCCCTTCCCCACCACCGATCACACGCAGAGTGGCAGCTGAACCCTCGTGCCCCCACGTCCCTACCCGCCTCACACCAGGGAGCCATCTGACCCGCTTCCCTCCCCCCGACCAGAGAGCGATCGGACCCGCCTCCTTCCCACCTCCCCACCAGAGGGCGATCGGACCCGCCTCCCTCCCGCCCACCAGAGAGCGATCGGACCCGCCTCCTTCCCTCCCCCCCACCAGAGAGCGATCGGACCCGCCTTCCTCCCCCCTCCTCACCAGAGAGTGATCGGACCCCCTCCCTCCCCCCCACCAGAGAGCGATCGGACCCGCCTCCCTCCCCCCACCAGAGAGCGATCGGACCCGCCTCCCTCCCCCCCACCAGAGAGCGATCGGACCCGCCTCCCTCCCCCATCCCCACCAGAGAGCAATCGGACCCGCCTCGCTCCCCCCCCCCGCACTCAGCAGAGAGCGATCGGACCCGCCTCCCTCCCTCCCACCAGAGAGCGATCAGACCCGCCTTCCTTCCCCCCCAGAGAGCGATCGGACCCGCCTCCCTACCCCCACCCCACCAGAGAGCGATCGGACCCACCTCCTCCCCCCACCCCACCAGAGAGCGATCGGACCCGCCTCCCTCCCCCCTCCCCACCAGAGAGCGATCGGACCCGCCCCCCTCCCCACCACAGAGCAATCGGACCCTCCTCCCTCCCCCCTCCCCACCAGAGAGCGATCGGACCCGCCTCCCTCCCCCCTCCCCACCAGAGAGCGATCAGACACGCCTCCCTCCCCCCCCACCACAGAGCGATCGGACCCGCCTACCTCCCTCCCACCAGAGAGCGATCGGACCCGCCTCCCCCCCTCCCACCAGAGAGCGATCGGACCCGCCTTCCTACCCCCCACCAGAGAGCGATCAGACCCGCCTCCCCCCTCCCCACCAGAGAGCGATCAGACCCGCCTCCCGACCCCCCACCAGAGAGCGATCAGACCCGCCTCCCTCCTCCCCAGAGAGCGATCAGACCCGCCTCCCTCCACCCCCACCAGAGAGCGATCGGACCCGCCTCCCTCCCCCCCAACAGAGAGCGATCAGACCCGCCTCCCTCCTCCCCCAGAGAGCGATCAGACCCGCCTCCCTCCACCCCCACCAGAGAGCGATCGGACCCGCCTCCCTCCCCCCCACCAGAGAGTGATCGGACCCGCCTCCCTACCCCCTCCCCACCAGAGAGCGATCGGACCCGCCTCCCTACCCCCTCCCCACCAGAGAGCGATCGGACCCGCCTCCCTCCCCCCCCACCAGAGAGCGATCGGACCCGCCTCCCTCCCCCCCCACCAGAGAGCGATCGGACCCGCCTCCCTACCCCCTCCCCACCAGAGAGCGATCGGACCCGCCTCCCTCCTCCCCACCAGAGAGCGATCGGACCCGCCTCCCTCCTCCCCACCAGAGAGCTATCGGACCCGCCTCCCTCCCGCCCCCCACCAGAGAGCGATCAGACCCGCCTCCCTACCCCCTCCTCACCAGAGAGCGATCGGACCCGCCTCCCTCCTCCCCACCAGAGAGCGATCAGACCCGCCTCCCTACCCCCCACCAGAGAGCGATCGGACCCGCCTCCCCCCCCCTCCCCACCAGAGAGCAATCGGACCCGCCTCCCTCCCTCCCACCAGAGAGCGATCGGACCCGCCTCCCTCCCCCCTCCCCACCAGAGAGCAATCAGACCCGCCTCCCTCCCCCTCCCCACCAGAGAGCGATCAGACCCGCATCCCTCCCTCCTCCCCACCAGAGTGCGATCAGACCCGCCTCCCTCCCCCCTCCCCACCAGAGAGCGATCGGACCCGCCTCCCTCCCCCCTCCCCACCAGAGAGCGATCGGACCCGCCTTCCTCCCCCCCCCCCAGAGAGCGATCAGACCCGCCTTCCTCCCCCCCCCCAGAGAGCGATCGGACCCGCCTCCCTCCCCCCCACCAGAGAGCGATCGGACCCGCCTCCCTCCCCCTCCCCCACCAGAGTGCGATCAGACCCGCCACCCTCCCCCCTCCCCACCAGAGAGCGATCGGACCCGCCTCCCTCCCCCCTCCCCACCAGAGAGCGATCGGACCCGCCTTCCTCCCCCCCCCCCAGAGAGCGATCAGACCCGCCTTCCTCCCCCCCCCCAGAGAGCGATCGGACCCGCCTTCCTCCCCCCTCCCCACCAGAGAGCGATCGGACCCGCCTCCCTCCTCCCCCAGAGAGCGATCGGACCCGCCTCCCTCCACCCCCCCAGAGAGCGATCAGACGCACCTCCCCCCCGCCCCCCCACCAGAGAGCGATCGGACCCGCCTCCCTCCCCACCAGAGAGCGGTTGGACCCGCCTCCCTCCTCCCCACCAGAGAGCGATCGGACCCGCCTCCCTCCCCCCCCACCAGAGAGCGATCGGACCCGCCTCCCTCCCCCCCACCAGAGAGCGATCAGACCCGCCTCCCTCCTCCCCCAGAGAGCGATCGGACCCGCCTCCCTCCCCCCCCATCAGAGAGTGATCGGACCCACCTCCCTCCCCCCCCACCAGAGAGCGATCGGACCCGCCTCCCTACCCCCTCCCCACCAGAGAGCGATCGGACCCGCCTCCCTCCCCCCACACCAGAGAGCGATCGGGCCCGCCTCCCTACCCACTCCCCACCAGAGAGCGATCGGACCCGCCTCCCTCCCCCCCCACCAGAGAGCGATCGGACCCGCCTCACTCCCCCCTCCCCACCAGAGAGCGACCGGACCCGCCTCCCTCCCTCCTCCCCACCAGAGAGCGATCAGACCCGCCTCCCTCCCCCTCCCCACCAGAGAGCGATCGGACCCGCCTCCCTACCCCCTCCCCACCAGAGAGCGATCGGACCCGCCTCCCTCCCCCCCCCAACCAGAGAGCGATCGGACCCGCCTCCCTCCCCCCCCCACCAGAGAGCGATCGGACCCGCCTCCCTACCCGCTCCCCACCAGAGAGCGATCGGACCCGCCTCCCTCCCCTCACCAGAGAGCGATCGGACCCGCCTCCCTCCCCCCTCCCCACCAGAGAGCGATCGGACCCGCCTCGCTCCCCCCTCCCACCAGAGAGCGATCGGACCCGCCTCCCTCCTCCCCACCAGAGAGCGATCGGACCCGCCTCCCTCCCCCCCACCAGAGAGCAATCGGACCCGCCTCCCTCCCCCCTCCCCACCAGAGAGCGATCGGACCCGCCTCCCTCCTCCCCACCAGAGAGCAATCGGACCTGCCTCCCTCCCCGTCCCGACCAGAGAGCAATCGGACCCGCCTCCCTCCCCCTTCCCACCAGAGAACGATCAGACCCGCCTCCCTCCCCCCACCAGAGAGCGATCGGACCCGCCTCCCTACCCCCTCCCACCAGAGAGCGATCGGGCCCGCCTCCCGCCTGCCCACCAGAGAGCGATCAGACCCGCCTCCCTCCGCCCCACCAGAGAGCGATCAGACCCGCCTCCCTACCCCCCACCAGAGAGCGATCGGACCCGCCTCCCTCCCCCTTCCCCACCAGAGAGCGATCGGACCCGCCTCCCTCCCCCCTCCCCACCAGAGAGCGATCAGACCCGCCTCCCTCCCCCCCCACCAGAGAGCGATCGGACCCGCCTACCTCCCTCCCACCAGAGAGCGATCGGACCCGCCTCCCCCCCTCCCACCAGAGAGCGATCAGACCCGCCTCCCTCCCCCCCACCAGAGAGCGATCGGACCCGCCTCCCTCCCCCCCACCAGAGAGCAATCAGACCCACCTCCCTCCCCCCTCCCCACCAGAGAGCAATCGGACCCGCCTCCCTCCCTCCCCCCCCCCACCAGAGAGCGATCAGACCCGCCACCCTCCCCCTCCCCACCAGAGAGCGATCGGACCCGCCTCCCTCCCCCCTCCCCACCAGAGAGAGATCGGACCCGCCTTCCTCCCCCCCCCCCAGAGAGCGATCAGACCCGCCTCCCTACCCCCCACCAGAGAGCGATCGGACCCGCCTCCCTCCTCCCCACCAGAGAGCGATCAGACCCGCCTCCCTACCCCCCACCAGAGAGCGATCGGACCCGCCTCCCTCCCCCTTCCCCACCAGAGAGCGATCGGACCCGCCTCCCTCCCCCCTCCCCACCAGAGAGCGATCAGACCCGCCTCCCTCCCCCCCCACCAGAGAGCGATCGGACCCGCCTACCTCCCTCCCACCAGAGAGCGATCGGACCCGCCTCCCCCCTCCCACCAGAGAGCGATCGGACCCGCCTCCCTCCTCCCCACCAGAGAGCGATCAGACCCGCCTCCCTACCCCCCACCAGAGAGCGATCGGACCCGCCTCCCTCCCCCTTCCCCACCAGAGAGCGATCGGACCCGCCTCCCTCCCCCCTCCCCACCAGAGAGCGATCAGACCCGGCTCCCTCCCCCCCCACCAGAGAGCGATCGGACCCGCCTACCTCCCTCCCACCAGAGAGCGATCGGACCCGCCTCCCCCCTCCCACCAGAGAGCGATCGGACCCGCCTCCCTCCCCCCTCCCCACCAGAGAGCGATCGGACCCGCCTTCCTCCCCCCCCCCAGAGAGCGATCAGACCCGCCTTCCTCCCCCCCGCAGAGAGCGATCGGACCCGCCTCCCTCCCCCCAACCAGAGAGCGATCGGACCCGCCTCCCTCCTCCCTCCCCACCAGAGAGCGATCAGACCCGCCTCCCTCCCCCCTCCCCACCAGAGAGCGATCGGACCCGCCTCCCTCCCCCCTCCCCACCAGAGAGCGATCGGACCCGCCTTCCTCCCCCCCCCAGAGAGCGATCAGACCCGCCTCCCTCCCCCCTCCCCACCAGAGAGCGATCGGACCCGCCTCCCTCCCCCCTCCCCACCAGAGAGCGATCGGACCCGCCTTCCTCCCCCCCCCCAGAGAGCGATCAGACCCGCCTTCCTCCCCCCCCCCAGAGAGCGATCGGACCCGCCTCCCTCCCCCCCACCAGAGAGCGATCGGACCCGCCTCCCTCCCCCTCCCCACCAGAGTGCGATCAGACCCGCCACCCTCCCCCCTCCCCACCAGAGAGCGATCGGACCCGCCTCCCTCCCCCCTCCCCACCAGAGAGCGATCGGACCCGCCTTCCTCCCCCCCCCCCCAGAGAGCGATCAGACCCGCCTTCCTCCCCCCCCCCAGAGAGCGATCGGACCCGCCTTCCTCCCCCCTCCCCACCAGAGAGCGATCGGACCCGCCTCCCTCCTCCCCCAGAGAGCGATCGGACCCGCCTCCCTCCCCCCCCCCAGAGAGCGATCAGACGCACCTCCCCCCCGCCCCCCCACCAGAGAGCGATCGGACCCGCCTCCCTCCCCACCAGAGAGCGGTTGGACCCGCCTCCCTCCTCCCCACCAGAGAGCGATCGGACCCGCCTCCCTCCCCCCCCACCAGAGAGCGATCGGACCCGCCTCCCTCCCCCCCACCAGAGAGCGATCAGACCCGCCTCCCTCCTCCCCCAGAGAGCGATCGGACCCGCCTCCCTCCCCCCCCATCAGAGAGCGATCGGACCCGCCTCCCTCCCCCCCCACCAGAGAGCGATCGGACCCGCCTCCCTACCCCCTCCCCACCAGAGAGCGATCGGACCCGCCTCCCTCCCCCCACACCAGAGAGCGATCGGGCCCGCCTCCCTACCCACTCCCCACCAGAGAGCGATCGGACCCGCCTCCCTCCCCCCCCACCAGAGAGCGATCGGACCCGCCTCACTCCCCCCTCCCCACCAGAGAGCGACCGGACCCGCCTCCCTCCCTCCTCCCCACCAGAGAGCGATCAGACCCGCCTCCCTCCCCCCTCCCCACCAGAGAGCGATCGGACCCGCCTCCCTACCCCCTCCCCACCAGAGAGCGATCGGACCCGCCTCCCTCCCCCCCCCCAACCAGAGAGCGATCGGACCCGCCTCCCTCCCCCCCCCACCAGAGAGCGATCGGACCCGCCTCCCTACCCGCTCCCCACCAGAGAGCGATCGGACCCGCCTCCCTCCCCCTCACCAGAGAGCGATCGGACCCGCCTCCCTCCCCCCTCCCCACCAGAGAGCGATCGGACCCGCCTCGCTCCCCCCTCCCCACCAGAGAGCGATCGGACCCGCCTCCCTCCTCCCCACCAGAGAGCGATCGGACCCGCCTCCCTCCCCCCCACCAGAGAGCAATCGGACCCGCCTCCCTCCCCCCTCGCCACCAGAGAGCGATCGGACCCGCCTCCCTCCTCCCCACCAGAGAGCAATCGGACCTGCCTCCCTCCCCCCTCCCCACCAGAGAGCGATCGGACCCGCCTTCCTCCCCCCCCCCCAGAGAGCGATCAGACCCGCCTTCCTCCCCCCCCCCAGAGAGCGATCGGACCCGCCTCCCTCCCCCCCACCAGAGAGCGATCGGACCCGCCTCCCTCCCCCTCCCCACCAGAGTGCGATCAGACCCGCCACCCTCCCCCCTCCCCACCAGAGAGCGATCGGACCCGCCTCCCTCCCCCCTCCCCACCAGAGAGCGATCGGACCCGCCTTCCTCCCCCCCCCCCCCAGAGAGCGATCAGACCCGCCTTCCTCCCCCCCCCCAGAGAGCGATCGGACCCGCCTTCCTCCCCCCTCCCCACCAGAGAGCGATCGGACCCGCCTCCCTCCTCCCCCAGAGAGCGATCGGACCCGCCTCCCTCCCCCCCCCCAGAGAGCGATCAGACGCACCTCCCCCCGCCCCCCCACCAGAGAGCGATCGGACCCGCCTCCCTCCCCACCAGAGAGCGGTTGGACCCGCCTCCCTCCTCCCCACCAGAGAGCGATCGGACCCGCCTCCCTCCCCCCCCACCAGAGAGCGATCGGACCCGCCTCCCTCCACCCCACCAGAGAGCGATCAGACCCGCCTCCCTCCTCCCCAGAGAGCGATCGGACCCGCCTCCCTCCCCCCCCATCAGAGAGCGATCGGACCCGCCTCCCTCCCCCCCACCAGAGAGCGATCGGACCCGCCTCCCTACCCCCTCCCCACCAGAGAGCGATCGGACCCGCCTCCCTCCCCCCACACCAGAGAGCGATCGGGCCCGCCTCCCTACCCACTCCCCACCAGAGAGCGATCGGACCCGCCTCCCTCCCCCCCCACCAGAGAGCGATCGGACCCGCCTCACTCCCCCCTCCCCACCAGAGAGCGACCGGACCCGCCTCCCTCCCTCCTCCCCACCAGAGAGCGATCAGACCCGCCTCCCTCCCCCCTCCCCACCAGAGAGCGATCGGACCCGCCTCCCTACCCCCTCCCCACCAGAGAGCGATCGGACCCGCCTCCCTCCCCCCCCCAACCAGAGAGCGATCGGACCCGCCTCCCTCCCCCCCCCACCAGAGAGCGATCGGACCCGCCTCCCTACCCGCTCCCCACCAGAGAGCGATCGGACCCGCCTCCCTCCCCCTCACCAGAGAGCGATCGGACCCGCCTCCCTCCCCCCTCCCCACCAGAGAGCGATCGGACCCGCCTCGCTCCCCCCTCCCCACCAGAGAGCGATCGGACCCGCCTCCCTCCTCCCCACCAGAGAGCGATCGGACCCGCCTCCCTCCCCCCCACCAGAGAGCAATCGGACCCGCCTCCCTCCCCCCTCGCCACCAGAGAGCGATCGGACCCGCCTCCCTCCTCCCCACCAGAGAGCAATCGGACCTGCCTCCCTCCCCGTCCCGACCAGAGAGCAATCGGACCCGCCTCCCTCCCCCTTCCCACCAGAGAACGATCAGACCCGCCTCCCTCCCCCCCACCAGAGAGCGATCGGACCCGCCTCCCTACCCCCTCCCCACCAGAGAGCGATCGGGCCCGCCTCCCGCCTGCCCACCAGAGAGCGATCAGACCCGCCTCCCTCCGCCCCACCAGAGAGCGATCAGACCCGCCTCCCTACCCCCCACCAGAGAGCGATCGGACCCGCCTCCCTCCCCCTTCCCCACCAGAGAGCGATCGGACCCGCCTCCCTCCCCCCTCCCCACCAGAGAGCGATCAGACCCGCCTCCCTCCCCCCCCACCAGAGAGCGATCGGACCCGCCTACCTCCCTCCCACCAGAGAGCGATCGGACCCGCCTCCCCCCCTCCCACCAGAGAGCGATCAGACCCGCCTCCCTCCCCCCCACCAGAGAGCGATCGGACCCGCCTCCCTCCCCCCCACCAGAGAGCAATCAGACCCACCTCCCTCCCCCCTCCCCACCAGAGAGCAATCGGACCCGCCTCCCTCCCTCCCCCCCCCACCAGAGAGCGATCAGACCCGCCACCCTCCCCCCTCCCCACCAGAGAGCGATCGGACCCGCCTCCCTCCCCCCTCCCCACCAGAGAGAGATCGGACCCGCCTTCCTCCCCCCCCCCAGAGAGCGATCAGACCCGCCTCCCTACCCCCCACCAGAGAGCGATCGGACCCGCCTCCCTCCTCCCCACCAGAGAGCGATCAGACCCGCCTCCCTACCCCCCACCAGAGAGCGATCGGACCCGCCTCCCTCCCCCTTCCCCACCAGAGAGCGATCGGACCCGCCTCCCTCCCCCTCCCCACCAGAGAGCGATCAGACCCGCCTCCCTCCCCCCCCACCAGAGAGCGATCGGACCCGCCTACCTCCCTCCCACCAGAGAGCGATCGGACCCGCCTCCCCCCCTCCCACCAGAGAGCGATCGGACCCGCCTCCCTCCTCCCCACCAGAGAGCGATCAGACCCGCCTCCCTACCCCCCACCAGAGAGCGATCGGACCCGCCTCCCTCCCCCTTCCCCACCAGAGAGCGATCGGACCCGCCTCCCTCCCCCTCCCCACCAGAGAGCGATCAGACCCGCCTCCCTCCCCCCCCACCAGAGAGCGATCGGACCCGCCTACCTCCCTCCCACCAGAGAGCGATCGGACCCGCCTCCCCCCCTCCCACCAGAGAGCGATCGGACCCGCCTCCCTCCCCCCTCCCCACCAGAGAGCGATCGGACCCGCCTTCCTCCCCCCCCCAGAGAGCGATCAGACCCGCCTCCCTCCCCCCCCACCAGAGAGCGATCGGACCCGCCTCCCTCCCCCCCACCAGAGAGCGATCAGACCCGCCTCCCTCCTCCCCCAGAGAGCGATCAGACCCGCGTCCCTCCACCCCCCACCAGAGAGCGATCGGACCCGCCTCCCTCCCCCCCACCAGAGAGCGATCGGACCCGCCTCCCTACCCCCTCCCCACCAGAGAGCGATCGGACCCGCCTCCCTACCCCCTCCCCACCAGAGAGCAATCGGACCCGCCTCCCTCCCCCCCCACCAGAGAGCGATCGGACCCGCCTCCCTCCCCCCCCCACCAGAGAGCGATCGGACCCGCCTCCCTACCCCCCTCCCCACCAGAGAGCGATTGGACCCGCCTCCCTCCCCCACACCAGAGAGCGATCGGACCCGCCTCCCTCCCCCCTCCCCACCAGAGAGCGATCGGACCCGCCTCGCTCCCCCCTCCCCACCAGAGAGCGATCGGACCCGCCTCCCTCCTCCCCACCAGAGAGCGATCGGACCCGCCTCCCTCCTCCCCACCAGAGAGCGATCGGACCCGCCTCCCTCATCCCCACCAGAGAGCAATCGGACCCGCCTCCCTCCCCCCTCCCCACCAGAGAGCGATCGGACCCGCCTCCCTCCTCCCCACCAGAGAGCAATCGGACCTGCCTCCCTCCCCCTTCCCACCAGAGAACGATCAGACCCGCCTCCCTCCCCCCCACCAGAGAGCGATCGGACCCGTCTCCCTCCTCCCCACCAGAGAGCGATTGGACCCGCCTCCCTCCCGCCCCCCCACCAGAGAGCGATCAGACCCGCCTCCCTACCCCCTCCTCACCAGAGAGCGATCGGACCCGCCTCCCTCCTCCCCACCAGAGAGCGATCAGACCCGCCTCCCTACCCCCCACCAGAGAGCGATCGGACCCGCCTCCCCCCCCCTCCCCACCAGAGAGCAATCGGACCCGCCTCCCTCCCTCCCACCAGAGAGCGATCGGACCCGCCTTCCTCTCTCCCACCAGAGAGCGATCAGACCCGCCTCCCTCCCCCCTCCCCACCAGAGAGCGATCGGACCCGCCTCCCTCCCCCCTCCCCACCAGAGAGCGATCGGACCCGCCTCCCTCCCCCCTCCCCACCAGAGAGCGATCGGACCCGCCTTCCTCCCCCCCCCCCCAGAGAGCGATCAGACCCGCCTTCCTCCCCCCCCCCCAGAGAGCCATCGGACCCGCCTCCCTCCCCCCACCAGAGAGCGATCGGACCCGCCTCCCTCCCCCTCCCCACCAGAGTGCGATCAGACCCGCCACCCTCCCCCCTCCCCACCAGAGAGCGATCGGACCCGCCTCCCTCCCCCCTCCCCACCAGAGAGCGATCGGACCCGCCTTCCTCCCCCACCCCCAGAGAGCGATCAGACCCGCCTTCCTCCCCCCCCCAGAGAGCGATCGGACCCGCCTTCCTCCCCCTCCCCACCAGAGAGCGATCGGACCCGCCTCCCTCCTCCCCCAGAGAGCGATCGGACCCGCCTCCCTCCCCCCCCCCCAGAGAGCGATCAGACGCACCTCCCCCCCGCCCCCCCACCAGAGAGCGATCGGACCCGCCTCCCTCCCCACCAGAGAGCGGTTGGACCCGCCTCCCTCCTCCCCACCAGAGAGCGATCGGACCCGCCTCCCTCCCCCCCCACCAGAGAGCGATCGGACCCGCCTCCCTCCCCCCCACCAGAGAGCGATCAGACCCGCCTCCCTCCTCCCCCAGAGAGCGATCGGACCCGCCTCCCTCCCCCCCCATCAGAGAGCGATCGGACCCGCCTCCCTCCCCCCCCACCAGAGAGCGATCGGACCCGCCTCCCTACCCCCTCCCCACCAGAGAGCGATCGGACCCGCCTCCCTCCCCCCACACCAGAGAGCGATCGGGCCCGCCTCCCTACCCACTCCCCACCAGAGAGCGATCGGACCCGCCTCCCTCCCCCCCCACCAGAGAGCGATCGGACCCGCCTCAGTCCCCCCTCCCCACCAGAGAGCGACCGGACCCGCCTCCCTCCCTCCTCCCCACCAGAGAGCGATCAGACCCGCCTCCCTCCCCCCTCCCCACCAGAGAGCGATCGGACCCGCCTCCCTACCCCCTCCCCACCAGAGAGCGATCGGACCCGCCTCCCTCCCCCCCCCCCAACCAGAGAGCGATCGGACCCGCCTCCCTCCCCCCCCCACCAGAGAGCGATCGGACCCGCCTCCCTACCCGCTCCCTACCAGAGAGCGATCGGACCCGCCTCCCTCCCCCTCACCAGAGAGCGATCGGACCCGCCTCCCTCCCCCCTCCCCACCAGAGAGCGATCGGACCCGCCTCGCTCCCCCCTCCCCACCAGAGAGCGATCGGACCCGCCTCCCTCCTCCCCACCAGAGAGCGATCGGACCCGCCTCCCTCCCCCCCACCAGAGAGCAATCGGACCCGCCTCCCTCCCCCCTCCCCACCAGAGAGCGATCGGACCCGCCTCCCTCCTCCCCACCAGAGAGCAATCGGACCTGCCTCCCTCCCCGTCCCGACCAGAGAGCAATCGGACCCGCCTCCCTCCCCCTTCCCACCAGAGAACGATCAGACCCGCCTCCCTCCCCCCCACCAGAGAGCGATCGGACCCGCCTCCCTACCCCCTCCCCACCAGAGAGCGATCGGGCCCGCCTCCCGCCTGCCCACCAGAGAGCGATCAGACCCGCCTCCCTTCGCCCCACCAGAGAGCGATCAGACCCGCCTCCCTACCCCCCACCAGAGAGCGATCGGACCCGCCTCCCTCCCCCTTCCCCACCAGAGAGCGATCGGACCCGCCTCCCTCCCCCCTCCCCACCAGAGAGCGATCAGACCCGCCTCCCTCCCCCCCCAACAGAGAGCGATCGGACCCGCCTACCTCCCTCCCACCAGAGAGCGATCGGACCCGCCTCCCCCCTCCCACCAGAGAGCGATCAGACCCGCCTCCCTCCCCCCCACCAGAGAGCGATCGGACCCGCCTCCCTCCCCCCCACCAGAGAGCAATCAGACCCACCTCCCTCCCCCCTCCCCACCAGAGAGCGATCGGACCCGCCTCCCTCCCTCCCCCCCCCACCAGAGAGCGATCAGACCCGCCACCCTCCCCCCTCCCCACCAGAGAGCGATCGGACCCGCCTCCCTCCCCCTCCCCACCAGAGAGAGATCGGACCCGCCTTCCTCCCCCCCCCCAGAGAGCGATCAGACCCGCCTCCCTACCCCCCACCAGAGAGCGATCGGACCCGCCTCCCTCCTCCCCACCAGAGAGCGATCAGACCCGCCTCCCTACCCCCCACCAGAGAGCGATCGGACCCGCCTCCCTCCCCCTTCCCCACCAGAGAGCGATCGGACCCGCCTCCCTCCCCCCTCCCCACCAGAGAGCGACCAGACCCGCCTCCCTCCCCCTGCCCACCAGAGAGCGATCGGACCCGCCTACCTCCCTCCCACCAGAGAGCGATCGGACCCGCCTCCCCCCCTCCCACCAGAGAGCGATCGGACCCGCCTCCCTACCCCCCACCAGAGAGCGATCAGACCCGCCTCCCCCCCTCCCACCAGAGAGCGATCAGACCCGCCTCCCTCCCCCCCACCAGAGAGCGATCGGACCCGCCTCCCTCCCCCCCACCAGAGAGCAATCAGACCCGCTTCCCTCCCCCTCCCCACCAGAGAGCGATCGGACCCGCCTCCCTCCCTCCCCCCCCACCAGAGAGCGATCAGACCCGCCACCCTCCCCCCTCCCCACCAGAGAGCGATCGGACCCGCCTCCCTCCCCCCTCCCCACCAGAGAGCGATCGGACCCGCCTTCCTCCCCCCCCCCAGAGAGCGATCAGACCCGCCTTCCTCCCCCCCCCAGAGAGCGATCGGACCCGCCTCCCTCCCCCCACCAGAGAGCGATCGGACCCGCCTCCCTCCTCCCTCCCCACCAGAGAGCGATCAGACCCGCCTCCCTCCCCCCTCCCCACCAGAGAGCGATCGGACCCGCCTCCCTCCCCCCTCCCCACCAGAGAGCGATCGGACCAGCCTTCCTCCCCCCCCCAGAGAGCGATCAGACCCGCCTCCCTCCCCCCTCCCCACCAGAGAGCGATCGGACCCGCCTTCCTCCCCCCCCCAGAGAGCGATCGGACCCGCCTTCCTCCCCCCCCACCAGAGAGCGATCGGACCCGCCTCCCTCCCCACCAGAGAGCGATCGGACCCGCCTCCCTCCCCCCCCACCAGAGAGCGATCGGACCCGCCTCCCTCCCCCCCACGAGAGAGCGATCAGACCCGCCTCCCTCCTCCCCCAGAGAGCGATCAGACCCGCCTCCCTCCACCCCCCACCAGAGAGCGATCGGACCCGCCTCCCTCCCCCCCCACCAGAGAGCGATCGGACCCGCCTCCCTACCCCCTCCCCACCAGAGAGCGATCGGACCCGCCTCCCTACCCCCTCCCCACCAGAGAGCAATCGGACCCGCCTCCCTCCCCCCCACCAGAGAGCGATCGGACCCGCCTCCCTCCCCCCCCACCAGAGAGCGATCGGACCCGCCTCCCTACCCCCTCCCCACCAGAGAGCGATTGGACCCGCCTCCCTCCCCCACACCAGAGAGCGATCGGACCCGCCTCCCTCCCCCCTCCCCACCAGAGAGCGATCGGACCCGCCTCTCTCCCCCCTCCCCACCAGAGAGCGATCGGACCCGCCTCCCTCCTCCCCACCAGAGAGCGATCGGACCCGCCTCCCTCCTCCCCACCAGAGAGCGATCGGACCCGCCTCCCTCATCCCCACCAGAGAGCAATCGGACCCGCCTACCTCCTCCCCACCAGAGAGCAATCGGACCTGCCTCCCTCCCCCTTCCCACCAGAGAGCGATCGGACCCGTCTCCCTCCTCCCCACCAGAGAGCGATTGGACCCGCCTCCCTCCCGCCCCCCCACCAGAGAGCGATCAGACCCGCCTCCCTACCCCCTCCCCACCAGAGAGCGATCGGACCCGCCTCCCTCCCCCCCCACCAGAGAGCGATCGGACCCGCCTCAGTCCCCCCTCCCCACCAGAGAGCGACCGGACCCGCCTCCCTCCCTCCTCCCCACCAGAGAGCGATCAGACCCGCCTCCCTCCCCCCTCCCCACCAGAGAGCGATCGGACCCGCCTCCCTACCCCCTCCCCACCAGAGAGCGATCGGACCCGCCT